>NW_015536587.1:5108-18564 GCF_001515605.1 Sinocyclocheilus anshuiensis
TTTGAGTTGAATTACTGAAATAAATTAACTTTTCCACGACATTCTAATTTATTGAGATGCACCTGTATATACAGTTGCAAGAAAAAGTAATTTTCAGTTTTTCTGCATGAATTGGTCATGAAATTTGATTTGACTTTCACCAAAGTCACAAATATCAACAAACACAATATTTCTAAGCTGATAAAACACAATCAACATCTTTCATGTCTTTATTGAGCACACTCATTAAACATACAAAGTGATGGTGGAAGAAGTAAATGCTCAATCAGGTGAAAAAGAATCCTAGAGTAATAGCTAAAGACTTGAAGGATTAATTGAAGCTGGTTATTGTCTCCTTTCATGAGTCAACCATACGTAAAACATTGAACAGGCATGGTGTGATAAAACACAATCATCATTCTTTCACGTCTTTACTATGCACACTCATTAAACATACAAAGTGATGGTGGAAAAAGTAAGTGAAACACTGGTGTCACTAAATGCCAGTTGGAGTCAGGTGTTAGCAAACAAAGGAGTCCAATCAACGAAGCGCTTGCTTGAGGTTATTGCTGACAAAGGTGGTTAAACCAGTTATTAAAGCACTGTTTCACTTACTTTTTTCCACCATCACTTTGTATGTTTAATGGGTGTGTTCAATAAAGACATGAAAGATCATGACTTAGTGTTTTATCAGCTTAGAAATATTATGTTTGTTGATATTTGTGACTCTGGAGTCAGTATCTGAGACATTTCTGATCCTTAAAGTGTTTGTTATTGGCTTTAACGTCACTTAAAAGAGTAGATACAGTGTATCTACTTAAAAGAACAAGACACTGTGTCTCATTGCCATATTTCAGGCATGCCTGCGGGTCTTCCTTCAGACCAGAATCTGAGGACGTGATGATGCAGCTGCCCTTTTACGGTTTTGGTGACGCAACACAAGGTCATTGACATTGTCAATGGTTTGCATGTTCCAAGCATCTTGGACCTTGCCTAGACCAGGCATGACCACTGTCACTTCACACTGCTATAGCTCCAACACTGGATGCATCAAAGTGACTGTTGCAAATCCATTTGGAAGCAGCACAAAGGCATGGACTATGTCATAAGTAGAATGGGGCATTAGTTTACTGTCCAGGGGCCTCATTAATAACTGTTGCGTACGCACAAAAACAGCCCTGAAAGAGGCGTATGCCACTTCCTGCGCAAATGGTGGGATTTATAAAAACAAACTTGACGGGAAAATTTTCTTTTTCCTTGAGTGAGAAAATGAATGAAGTAAAAACAATGATTTTAAGCTCTGTTTTCATGTCGATATATACATGTACATTAAATATTCCACTCTCATATGGAGATAAGGACTGAAATGACATAAAGTCATTACACAGAACTTAAACCAAAATGAATTTAGACATATTTATAGTAAATGCGCTTGATCACTTTTCCTCTTTTATTGACAGTGAGGAGTGCTATTGGTGCACAATAATTCATCTTTAAACTGAAGTGCAGATTTCATGTTATGAGAAAATATTTTTTTAGCAAGAACAATGATCAATGATGCGCACTTACTTCGATATTATGGCGGACACTGCTGGATTCAGTGGTCGAACGGTCCATTATCCAGTTTGAAGAAAACTGTAAGATTTATACGTTTCCTTTTTAAAATACTTTGTCAGTGACACGCCGAGTCAGACAATTTTACACTGCAATAAATAGGCCTATATGTTTCCACTCAAAATAGCTAAAAGATATTCACCTTATCAGCAAAACTGCATAAATTTAGTTTGATTTGAATTGTTTAAAACAATTGAAATAGGCTACTATTTGGCCAGTGTTAAAGAATGAGATCAACTCTATTCTAAAATATTTATCTGATAACTATTTTAAACAGTTTTTGTTTTTATTTTTGTTTTTATCTTGATATATTTATTCTAAAACATAAGTATATTGGATGATTTTTAGAAATAAAAATTAATGTATGGCACAAATGGCATTTATAGTCCGTATCTCATATTTCCTTAATGTCTTTATCTTTGACTGTGTTAAACATGGTGTCACGTGGATGGAAATATGCATAAAATGATATGCAGATGAGGTTATGCATAGTAAAACAAGGCGTTGTAAGCTCCATATATGGTGACTTCGGGGAGGAGACGGGGTGGAGATGCACATACGCACAATCTTCCCCTGACTGGGATTTATAAAGGGATTTTGCGCAGGTTCTGGCGTAGGCATGGTTTTATAAATCTGAAAACTTTTGTGCGTACGCAAAATCTAGCTTTTGAGCATACGTACACTTTTAGGATGAAATCTACGGAGAGTTTTATAAATGAGGCCCCAGGTCATGTCACGCTGCATCCAGTGTAGACAGGATCACTGATTATAATGGGTTCTATTGGCTTTTGTCACATCCGGCGTAGACAGATATATAGATGCTGGCATAGTTTTAAATAAACTAATCAAATCTGCATGTGCGTTTGAATAAACATATTAGAGAGGAATTATCATGATTTGAAGATCTGGCATCTGTCATTCTTTCTCAGATGTATGAAGCAACATATAAAAAATAACCATCTTTTTAAGTAACCATCTTTAACCAATATTATTTGTTTTAGGACCCAGACATACCTTAAACATCGATTTTTACATTTTTTTTTAATGGCGATCTTCATTTGAAAATCTCAATATTGATTTGTGAAGTGCAAAATTTAAATGTATTAAAGGAATAGTCCACCCAAAAATGAAAATGTTTAACATTTTTGCACGAACATTCCTCCCATGTCTGGTACATGTGACAGTAACACAGAAATTTACAGCTGCAAACAATCCATTCATCTCTGACAGCTCAAAAAAAGCACTGTGATCTACCTTTTTAACCTGGCTAAAGTATTCGTTATTAGTTTTGTGTTTTAAAGCAGGGGTGTAGACCACTGAAAACAACTTGGGTTCAATTCAGGCTCTGAAGTTCTTGCTTTGCTATGTTTTTGGTGGGAAAATGACATTAAACTTAACGGAACAAGTATAGTTCCACAAGGAACATTTTAATTGTGTTATACTTCCACAATTCTTTGCCTTTTGATAAGCGGCAGCAAAATGTAAACATGACTTGACTCTTTAATAAGCAACAGAACCATATCTGACCATTTCCTTTTGGCACCACCTACAGCTTGTGCAATGCTAAACCATTGCTTTTAACAGCTTGACCATTCCCATGATTGGTCATTATGATTGGCATTATGATTGGTCATATTGCCTGTCAATCAAACTCCTGGCGAAGGGTCAATTGTTTGGATTCTGTAGATTATAAGATCACTAGATAAGCTAGAATTGTAATAGGCTATAAATACTGTTGGAGTTAAAGAATGTTAGACCCATTTCAGACTACAGATCTGGTAACCAGGTAAGGCAGTCAGCTTCGTCAAAGCGACCCACGTTTTTAAAACAGTGTAAGACGTGATACACAATACTTTGTTACTTTAAATAATCTTTACTGTTTTGCCTTTTTTTTCAGAACATCTTTGGTGTCCAAAAACTGTATAATTTTTTAAATTATGTTACTTATTTACTGTAATATTGGATAATCATACGCTTCAGGTAAGTGATATCAACAACGCCATTGTGCAATAATCATTAATCACTTTTGCAGAGCTTAGCTCTTCCACTTTGTTCAAGATTTACCATCTTGCCAAATGAAAGACTGATTTATTCCTCACTGGCACAGGTTTACTCTCTTGGCAGTTATTTTTGGAAAGTTATAATCTTAAAGACCTGAAAATGAGGATTAAAAATCAGAGGATTCTGAAAATGGTCTCCATCCTATCAGTGTCCCTCTTCGTGCTGAATTATCTAGGACGAAGGACAAACGGTCCTCGTAAGGAAGAGTTGGTCTTCAATAACTTACTAAAGCAAGATGCTGGAGAACTACAAGCTTGTTCTGCTATTATCCAAGGAGACATGGATGGAGTGGACAAGGAGGCTTTCAGGAAGCTCCTGGCCTCTAGAAAAAGAAAATCCCTGCTATCAGAGTCATTCTATCTCAACGCCACCAAGGATTGTCCATCCTACATCAGAGATAGAGGGTTTCTGACTGTTTCTCTCAGTAAAGCGGACAAAGATTTCCCCATTGCTTACTCCATGGTAATCCATGAGAAAATTGAGATGTTTGAAAGGCTCTTGAGAGCCATTTACACTCCTCACAATGTGTACTGTGTTCACGTGGACCAGAAGTCTCCGGAGATCTTTAAACAAGCAGTAAGAGCCATTGCGTCCTGCCTGACCAACGTGTTTGTGGCCAGCAAACTGGAGAGTGTGATTTATGCCTCCTGGTCTCGAGTTCAAGTGGACATCAACTGCATGCAGGATCTGCTAAAGTCACCCGTCCAGTGGAAGTATCTGCTCAACACCTGTGGTGCTGATTTCCCCATTAAAACCAATGCAGAAATGGTTCAGTCTCTTAAACACCTGAATGGAAAGAACAGTTTGGAGTCCGAGGACGTAAAGGCCAAACATTGGCGCTGGCAGTTTCATCACAATGTTACGAACGTTGTGACTCGGACAGATGTCAAAAAGTCGCCTCCACCAATACAGAGCCCTATGTTCTCAGGAAATGCTTACTTTGTGGTTTCAAGAGAGTTTGTGGAGCACATCTTCAAAAGCAAAGAGATTCAAAACTTCATGGAATGGGAGAAAGACACGTACAGTCCAGATGAGCACATGTGGGCTACGTTACAGCGGATGCCTTCAGTACCAGGATCTAATCCTTCAAACATCAAGTACCAACAATCGGACATGAACGCGATTGCTCGTCTGGTGAAGTGGAGCTACCATGAAGGAGATCTAAAGAGTGGAGCTCCCTACCCGCCATGCACTGGGACGCACAGACGGGCAGTGTGTGTCTATGGAGCTGGGGACTTGAAATGGATTGTGCAGCAACACCATCTCTTGGCAAACAAGTTTGATCCAGAAGTAGATGATATTGCAATCAAATGTATGGAGGCTTTTTTAAGGTACAAAGCTATTTATGGTCGATCCTTACTAACAGTTAAAAAATCTGACATTATTTTATGATGTTTTTAATAACAGGTACCATATCTATTTGTACATTTGAATAAATATTGTAGGACATTTTTGGGATCTTTTTTATTATTTTCAATAATGCAAATGTAATATAACATATATATATATATATATATATATATTTATATATATTCTAAGCTGGTCATAATATTAATAGGATGGTGCAAATACTTTAAAACTTTTAAATTGTCATTGAGAAAAAAACTATTTGTACACTTCAGAGAAGCTCTCTTTCTAGGTTTCTAGTGCCTACATATTTTTCAGATATTAACAATTAACAATCAAACTGTTAACATGTGTTACATTGTTACATTTTGACTAGATTATTGTGATGTTACATTGTTACATTTTGTATACTATTATGTTGCCAAATTATTGCCAGAATTTTTTACCCAGGCAAGTTCAGATGCAATTTATTAAAACTGCGATACTACAACACAGGATTGTGCTTGACATACTTTCGACTCTTTCACTGACTGCATACATTTAAAATATTTTACAATATATTTTATTGCAGGATATGCTATCCAGTATAAAAAATATTTCACTGTAAAAAATTAATCATGAGTCTTGTAATTTTCATTAAAAAAATTAAGGTGATAATTACAAATATTGTGTATATTTAATTAAAGAAATTGTGATTCAGTGTTGTATAGAAAATATTGAGGACTTTTTACCAATAAAACCAAGAGATGTGTTTTCCTCATTTTTTAAAAGGAAACTTAAGCAGTTTGGGGGCTTGAATTGAGTTAAACAAAAAAAAATTAAAGGGGTCATATGATGTTTGCTAAAAAGAACATTATGTTGTGTATTTGGTGTAATGAAATGTGTTTATGCGGTTTAAGGTTCAAAAAACATTATTTTCCTCCATAAAATGTGCTGAACACATCTGAATATTTGGGTTGAACTGTTCTGGAACAGTGTTGTAAATACAACTTAACCACTGATTTCTGATTTCTACTGTACATTATTGTTTCTCTTCTATGTCCCGACTTTCTGAAACGTGTTGATTTTTACAAAGCTCATCGGTCTGAAAAGCGAGGGGTGCTCTGAATGGCCAGCTATCTTTCTTTGCGTGAACATTTGGGCGGTGTTATGCAAATCTTCCCAGATAGTGAGGTAGGCATGTGGGGGCGTGTTAGAACGAGCCGTTTTAGGTAGGCGTGGCTGACTCTTAACTTTTATAAAGAATATCTCTCTGGATTTGAGACTTTAGTCTTTGCAACTTTACAGATCTTCTTTATGCACCAAGAGCTTGTAACACTCCAAAGAGAAAGGAAAAATTGAAATCGCATCATATGACCCCTTTAAGGAAAGAAGGCTACCTATTTATTTTAAGAGAATTAGCTCAATTTTGCAGTTTTATTTTAGAGCTGATTGTTAGTTCCCAGCATGCTTTGCATATGGCTGGATATGGAGAGTAAATTTTGAAATTAATTATATTAAATTCATTATGTCATAGATTAATTAATTTCACATGAGTTATTCAGGTAGATTGCAATAAAAAATCAAGCCTGGAAAAACTACTCAAAAATATTATGTGTAAATAGCTCGTTCCATTTTTTACAGTGTTGCTAAATTTACTGATGAAATTCTTTATTACATGGATTATCACTCCCTTCAAGTCCTCACTCATAAATAATTCATCCTTTATACTCTTCTTTATAACAATCAATACAACTTTATTTTGAGCAAAGGTCAGGGATACAATAGATGAATCAAGCATGTTTAAATGTACGTTGTGCAGGATCAAAGAAAGAATTACCATCACTGTGCAAAAATGGCAATAATAAAGTCTTTGTGACCTTGACTCGTGTCATTTAAATGTTCTAATCATTTAGAATGATTTGTTTCAGTTTCTTTTCTGTATTTAGGTCATTTTTGTTCTAACATCATCTATTTTTTTTAATAATTTATTTACTGTATATTTTAGGTATACAAGTAATCATTATACACTACTGTTCAAATGTTTGTGGTTGGTGATATTTTAAATTTTCAACTGTGATAATAAAAGGAAAGGTTTCCTAAGTACTACTAATTTAAAAACAAGAATTTATAATCAATAATCCAAAAATCAAATATGGCCAAATGTCATGGTGTGAATTCCATCGCAACGCTTTAATTTTAACATTTAAAAAGTGCAAAGATGTACAGTCAAACCAAAAATTATTCAGACACCAGATATAATTTTTTTTATATTTGTTTTACTAGTGGGTGCAGGACAGCAGAATAAAGTAAACTGACATACCCAAAAATTCTTCATACAGTGGACTACCAGTAAAATTGATAAAAAATTGGGACCAAGAATTATGCAGACACTTTGACCTGACCATGTTTTGCTTAAGTGTTATCTGACATTATCAAAATGACTTTGTTCTGACACAGTTTAACTCTTGAGTTCTCATCATATTTTATTAATATTTTCTAAACTATAGCGAATACACTGTGATGATGTGTGAAATGTTGAAGGTGTCTGAATAAATTTTGGTTTGACTGTACCTATAGTGAAACATTTAATATATGACAGCTGTTAAATGACAGAAATTTTAAAGACCTACAGTAATATCTACAGTAGTGATGTAACCGTCTCGTAATTTGCATTATTCATGTCACTCAAAATTGAATGTGACAAGTCAAAAAACATTAACAGAGCCATTTTCGGCATATTATGCATATGAATGTGTGCATATTTTAAAGTGAAAATCCAGTGCATTTCCAATGCAATATTGTTCAACTTTGTTTAGATAAGACAGAGGTAAATCTAGATTACATGAGAGGTTCTTTCTAACATTACTGATAAAAGTAAATCTATATATTAGATGAAGTACATTTAGAACATTTTTAAATGAAATGAAAAATAAATATTTATTCATTAATTTTTTTCTGGGAGACTTAAAGTTTAAAATTCAGCTGACTGGAAAGATTATTTGAAAAATAAATACAAAAATGAAGGTGAACTGAAAGGGGGACTGTACAGTTCTGACCTCGAAGTGGAACAGATACCTACGAGATCAAAGACAGATATCGCGTTATTCTCACTCATGTGCTGTGCTGCTGATAAACATGATATAATTTTAGTTCTGTTGCTTTTATATGAAAATAAATATGATGAACAAGACACTCAAAGTGCTTGCTATTTAATTCCATACGAAAGGTGTATTTATCATCCATTTTTACTTTAATACAAACATATATTTTAGATTTTTATAGAAATATGACAATCACATATCTCACACCGAGATCGCACTGTGTTTGGGAACATTCATGCTTAATTTAAATACATAATCATATTAAATCAGATTAAAAAAAATATATATTTTAGAAGAGAATGCAGCATCACAGTTGTCTGAACCAATGAGCATTAAGCTGTGTCGTCAGTCAGTCGTTTCCCATCATGCTTTTGATCAGCGCAGTCGGTGGAGAGCAACTGCGCTCGACTGCACAATCCGACACAGCCGCCTAAAATGCAAAGTATTTAAAATTAAAATAAAGCTATGCAAACACTTGCATTTTTACAACACTATAAGTGTGTCCCATCAGGTAATGAAAAGTTCGACACACACTTGTGGTCTTCATCCTCACTTGAACACTTGGGCCAAATACAGGAAATACGTCATATAAGTAGTCAAGTGGTTAAGTGCAAAGACCGCAAGTGTGGGTATTTGGACAAGGCATTGGTCAGGATCCCTTGGCGTCATTTTTCAACGTGCAGGGAATCCCACAGACTTCTGATTGGAGCCGGCTGCGTTGAAATTTGACATGTTAGGGAAGCATACTGCAGCGACTATGATAAATATTAATAAAAAATAATAGGCTACAATAAATTATTTATGGCAGGGCGAGTCTCTCCAACTGATTTTTTATTTTTAAAATCACTGGCTGTCTGATATCAAAGTGCCGTCTGTGAAACAGCGTTCAGCGGTGACTTTAACAACGCTCCATGGCGCGAGCAACAGCAGTATGCACTTTTTAGTGTTTCCTAGGTAATGCTGGTATTTTTGTTGGAGGCTTGTTGATGTTGATAAACATATTTAATGTGCTGTGATTAATGTGTGTTAAACAATGATTAATCAGCGCAAACCTATTAATCAATGATTAAAACACAAACCTATTATTTATTTATTTATCTATTTATTTATTTATTGATTGATTAAATGATTGATTGATGTTTTTTATTTTTATTTATTTATTAATAAATCAATTAATCAGTGGCGCTGACGTCATTGTAAGGCGCGGTCCCAAGGTCCACTGCGATTTCCCACTTGGTAAGTAGAACAGTTAATTAATACAGATGGGAACAATCCTTAAATTTACGGAACAAAAACTGTTGAATCAGGTCAAGAAGTTGTGTTTAGAACCTCTAGAAATGCAAGGTAGTTTCGTGATGCAGTAAATGACAGCAACCAGACATTATAAAAATATAACTTGCTGCACCAAATGTGTACTGTTGAATCTGGTCAAGAAGTTGTGTTTAGAACCTGAAAGTGCAAGGTAGCAGTTTGGTGATGCAGTAAATGTGACATTATAAAAATATAACTTGCTGCACCAAATGTGTAGTAGGCTAGCTAAGTTAGCTAATTAAATTCACGTTATTTCGTTTTTTTCACATATAATCATGCAAGGTAATGTCGTAGGAGATTTTATGATTTTTAGTTATGATGTGTTTTCAGTTACCCATATTACAGTAGCTCACAACACTAGCCATTTATAAATGTTCAGATGAAGAACAGTGTTGCCAGATTGGTTTGTTTTCCAGCAATTGTTCAAAATCTACACAAAATTATATAGTCAACACACAAATCTTACCAATAATAAACCATACAAATGAATTCATAACGACAACAATATTGTGGCTCATCACAATTTTTCAGTATGTCATAATAAAGCAAATTAAGTGTTCTTCTCTAAAGAAGGCTACGTTGTAAACTATTTCCAATGTCTGTCATTTGCCTTAAAGAAATAAAAGGGTACAACAGAAATATCACAATTCCACCTGTCCAAGGCCATTTTATCCCACGTAGTACAACTCAAAACCAATCAAAAACGGCCCAATCTGCCAACACTGATGAAGAAAATACTGGTAAACTGGTTAATTCTGAATATTTGTTTTTTTCTCTTATCAGGTCCTTCAAATTTGCCAGCTTTCAACATTCTCCTTTATTTTTACCCCCCTCCACACACACACACACACACACACATACAAAACAAAGGCACTTTTAAGAGCCACGTCCATCTTGTTAACCTGTACTTGTCTCTATCTCTCTCTGTTTACATCTGTAGCTGTCGTATCTGATACAGATGTTTTACTGTTTCTCTTTCTGATTCTCTCAATAGGTCCTACAACAACTCTTTTTATTTTAACACATTGTCTGTCTGTTTTTTGTTTTTGTGTATATTTTTACTGTATATTTCTTGTGAAGTTATGACAAGGCCCAAATTCAGGCCCTGCCCATCTTGCCAGACTCCCAATCAGGCAAGCAGGAAAAGTTGTTATGTCTGCTTTGGAAGTCTGTCTACTAAACAAAAAATAAAAGACAAAGTGGTTGCACTGGATAGCCAGTGGGGGCAATCTGTCATGAAAAGGGTTAGAACAAGAAGTTAATATTAAGTGACTTACATTGTCTGACTATAACACTATTGTCTGATTTTGCTCTATTTCGTCGTTGAAAATAGTTTCAAACAAAGTCACAGCTCAGCCGCTGCGCATCTCCATTCAAACACAGCGGTGTTTCGTTTATGAATGAACTCGGGGAAGTCGTGGCCTAATGGTTAGAGAGTCTAAAACTCGTAACCCAAAGGTTGCTGTTTCGAGTCTCGTACCGGCAGGGATTGTAGGTGGGGGGAGTGAATGTACAGCGCTCTCTCCCACCTATCATAGACTAGTACCAGTATGATGTGGCCTTTTTAAACTTAGTCTTATTTCATACAAGGAAAACTCTTTATCTTTAAATTGTGCTAAAGAGAAACAATAAGTTGTGTTATCTGTCAAATAATGAGTCAGTCATGTTGGCAATGGTAGAAACTGAAAGAGTACCTCTGGCCTTATCTGAAATTGAACTTTGATCATATAAAATACAAGATGCATTAATGTTTTTTTCTCAAATAATAATCTTTATGAAACTGATTAAGGGCTAATTTTCTTGCATTGCACTCCATTAAATGACCTTAAAATAAAATTGCTTTATACAGTACTAATGTATCTAATAATTCAGTGGGTTTAACTAATGTGTAGTAACTGCTTTTGTTCATTTCAGGTGCGGAAACTTGAGGCAGTGGGTTACAAGCCTATTTTATTTATTGGCAAGCAAGATAAAAAGGCTTCAAATAAGTGGGTTGCAGACATAATTACCCATCTGCACCCCACTCCTGTCACAATAAATTTTTTGGAGAAGATGCGAAGGGCTTATGAATTTATTTTGACTAAGGATAAGAGCAAGATTTTTGTTCAGAAATAATAATTATTTAAAATACATGTATTTTTCTTTGTTAATATGTACAGATTTGAAATGAATGTAAACTTGTATTAAAGCAGCCTCCACTGCACAACCACTGCTGATATATTGTTGTTCTTTTGTTGTTTTGATTGTTTCTCATTTGTAAGTCCCTTTGGATTCTCTGATTAAATGTAAATGTAAAACGACTCATGTTAAGAGTAGCTGTACCCTAGAGGATTCCATCTGCCATGCATGGAAATGCAATCTTCAGGTGCACAAAATCTATCTAATGTGTTGGTTTATTTGTTTTAAGGAATGATGGAGTAGTCATAAAAACGTTGATATGCTGTGTGTATTAAATATGGCATCAAAGACTACAATGGATGTAAGAATGAACATCGACACATGAATGCTGGGAGATATGAAATATAACTGAGAAACTAGGAACACTATGGAGATTCTACAAATCCAGCAAAAAAGAGGCACAACTTGCATTGAGAAAATTTATAATTCTGCTTTCTCTATACAAAATCACTGGCTGAACAACCCTGGACACTTTTATAAATATAACTTTTCATACCATTCTTTCATATGTTTCTATTGCACTGCTGATAAAATAAAATGTCAAAAGCATATTGCTATAAAATTGGCATTGCTTTCTTTGATTTCTGAGCTATTTATGTGAAAAATGTGGTGAAATTGATTGAGAGGTCAAGATGTCAATTTCATTTATTTTATTCAATTACATTCTGACAGAACAGAAACCACAGCACTTGCATTATCTTCATATTTTTTTTAAACAAAATTATTGAATTTTATATTCAGGCCATTTATGATGAGAATAATACATATGTATTTTATACTGTATATACATCTTATAAAAAGCAACAAATGGGGGTACTTGCTACAAAAATAAAATATAAAAAAATACAAAATTATATACAATGTAAAGTTTACCAAAATATTCACATTTCCATATTTAAACTACCTAAAGCTTGGGGTCAATAAGATCGATTGATTTGAAAGAAATGAATACTTTATTCAACAAGGATGCATTAAATTGTTCAAAAGTGACTGTAAAGACTTTTACATTGTTACATTGACACAGAAGACTGGAACCGAGGAGCAGCCGAAGAGTCTCACCGAGGAGCAGCCGGAGAGCCTCACCAAGGAGCAGCCGAAGAAGTCTCACCGAGGAGCAGCCAGAGAGCCTCACCGAGAAGCAGCCGGAGAGCCTCACCTAGGAGCAGCCGAAGAAGTTTCACTGAGGAGCAGCCGGAGAGCCTCACCGAGAAGCAGCCGGAGAGCCTCACCGAGGAGCAGCCGGAGAGCCTCACCAAGGAGCAGCCGAAGAAGTCTCACCGAGGAGCAGCTGGAGAGCCTCACCGAGAAGCAGCCTGAGAGCCTCACCGAGGAGCAGCCAGAGAGCCTCACCAAGGAAGGAGCAGCCGAAGAGTCTCACAAAGGATTCAGAGACTGTATTTATACTCAACCTTGTTCCTCTGTCTTCCCCACACTCTCCAACTTCTCTCTCTCCTCCCTCCTCTACTACTTTTACAGCTGTTCTTCCTCCACACTCTCCTCCTGCTCTACCTCCACTGCCATGCTCTAAGTCTTTGCGACAGAGGAAGAAAAGGACAAAAACCTCAGTCTGTTCACCAGCACCTTCTGCCACCTCTGTCTCTCCTCCATTTCTTATCACCACAGATCTCTCCCTTCCACAGTCTTGTCCTCCACCTACTGCCTCTTCCATCTCCCAGTCCTTGAGATGTAGTAGGCAGAAGATCTTCCTATTTGATAAAATAACTGGAGAAAGAATAAATGAGGTCAAATGTCTTTTATTAGGCTGCTTACTTGTCTCAGTGACTGATTCTGGCATTTAAAGATAATAAAACAATATGTTATGCCATATCCAGTGATTACTTAAACAGCTAAAATAATTATTACTTTGTGTGTGTGTGTGTGTG
>NW_015536587.1:18720-22292 GCF_001515605.1 Sinocyclocheilus anshuiensis
AGAAGTGAAAGTCCACTGGTTACCTTGCACTGTGTGGTAAGTCGTGTTTTATTAACTATTTAATTCCATTGCAATGCTAAGTAGTCTATTCCATGACCAATATGATGTAGGCAAAGTTAAAATGCAAGGTTTTGCTAGGACATGGGCGATGGTCAGTAGTCTGGACTGAAACTCAGAGAGTGTGATTGAATTTAAAATTCTTGAAAGAATATTCCATTATTTTTTATACAAATACAAGAATGATCTACCTCCTTGTGTGGATTTATATATCTAGTTATTAGTTAGAGCCCAGAATTTTGTGATTGAAGTGGACAATGGATTGTGGGAGCTGGACAATTCAGTGCTTTCTAAGTAATTAATACAATTTTAAAAATAGTTGACAGGCAGCCAGTGCATTGGCAATAAAATGGGGCTGATGTGATCATATTTTTGGTTTCTAGTTAAGTACTAAAAACACATCTCTTCCATCTTTATTTGACCCTCTAACTGTAGCTCTCTCTATTCTAATTCTATTCTTTAAAAAAAAAACTTGTCCCTTTTAGCCTTGCACTCTATTCATTTACTAACTGCTTGTTTTTCTTTTAAAAAAACTAACACTAGCTTCTCTAATCTTTTTATATTCTATCCACTTGTTTTCTTTTTATTTATTATACAAGTAATAAAAGCAAAAAAGGCCTCTAACACTAGCTTGTTCTATTCTTTTTCTATTCTATCTGTTTTCTTTTTATTATATAATAAAAAAAAAAAACCTTGCTATGTGTACTGCGTTAAGCTAACTGATATACAAGTGTTATAGCACTTGTATATCATTGCTCTTTTGTTGATATTGATTGCTTCCATTGTCCTCATTTGTAAGTCGTTTTGGATAAAAACGTCTGCTAAATGACTAAATGTAAATGTAAATGTAAGTACCCAAGCTGCTACATACACAACTAGTTGAAGCTTATTTATTGAGCAGGGCATTGACCGAGGACATTTACCCAGTAATGTGTTACAGTAGTAGTGAATCATGCACGCATAAAATAATTTTTCAGCATCTGAAACACTAACCTTGTCATAATTTAGCAATATTTCTAAGATGGAAAATGCTGTTCTACATGTGATTGTCAAAGGACCGATTGCAGTCAAACGAGATCTGTGTTCTAAACTGTACTAGATTATGTAACAATACATCCATCAAGACTCAAATTAATAACGCTGCATCTTATTTTTTGAGGTTTTGGACCAATAATTGTTTCCAGTAGTGTCTTGCAATGAAGACGAGAACAGTGACAGTAGTGGTGATAAAATGCATGAGGAAGAGTAGGACAGTGAGAAAGAAAAGAGCAGTATCAAATATGAAGATGAGGAGAACAATGATGAATGGCAGTGGGAGCAAGATGCAGTCACTATCCTTATCGCTGAGTCTGTAGAACTGCCAGATCTGCTTGAAATGCAACATGAAAACATGCTGAAATTTTAAAACTTATTCAGTATTCTGCAGCTTATTCTGCAAATCATAGCCCCTTTCCAGCTCATCCAAGAGTGTTTTTAAACAGTTAAGTAGCCAGGGTTAATGCCACTTTAACAAATATCAATAAATGTCAGTGAACTCTCTAAATTAAACCCAACAGTGATCTTGATTTTTGTTCTGTATTCTAATGATATGTGCACTTATGATGCTTTACAGTGGCAAAACTTGGGATGACACATGGGAGCGTGCCAGCGAGTTCCAACATGCTTTGCCCGAGTCTCCACATCCCAACCAGCTTTCACCATGACAGTGATTTTTCACCATGAGTGTATTGTTGTTGTTTTGCTTGCTGTTCTTCATTAAAGTTTTTGCACAGTACATGCACTCTTTTAGTAATTTTTAAAAAGTTGTAATTTTAAACAACTTTTGCATTTGTCATGAACTGCGTAACAGCCAGGTAGTGTAGCATGGAGAGGACATGCTACAAACATGCTGTTTGTTATAATGGCATTCCCAAAAACATTATTTTTAAAGATTTTTGCATTGCAGTTTTAGTGTAGGTAAGTTTACATGAACTGTCTGTCTGTTATGCAAAACATGACTAAATAACTAAATACCACAATATAAATATAATAAGAATATACAGTAGTCAACATTTGAAGTGTATCAAAAAAGTTAATCAAAGTTGTCCTAAGACAAGAACACATTTTGTTTTAGGTTTTAGGACAACTTTGATTAAATGTTTTGATCCACTTCAAATGTTGACTAGTGTATTTGTTACATATTTCCCATTTACATATTTGTTTCCATGTAGTCTAAAATATAATACATTTATTAATAAGAATTATTATTGTTATATTTCACTAAAACTGATCGCCTTTATTTGCATACAATTTTATAATGAACTGCTATTTTCATGTCTTTAATTTCAAGTATCTAGGTGAGAGAGGATACTGTACTACATTTGTCTTTAAAGTTTGACATATTGATATTTTTTTGGAAATTAGTTAATGTATATAAGCAGAAATTAAACGTTTCAAAGTAGTTTATTATTTATTTCTCATACAGTACGCAGCTGTCACAATTAGTTACCCTCTGGTTCATACCATGGAAATCAATAGGCCCTTTGGAAAAAAAGACTTACTAATCTGTTTCTACATCAGGTTAGCCCCAGATAGGAATCTATAACTGTAAATTTATATTTTTATTTTTAATGAAGAAGAAACAAATATTTAACTGACCTTCTGTTATAACCCACCTTCAGCCGGAAGATCCCGTAATTACCATATTTGGGGTCCCAGTGTGACGTAGATTTTGACGCGCTGTGGCTGGACCATAGATTGTAAAAAAAAAAAAAAATAGTACTAATTTAGGCAAAAATGCAAGATGCTTCATGTTGCAAACTGTGTTTTACTGTCATTATGACTTCAGTAATAGTGTCATTGAACAATGAGTTATTGCTGTGTTGCAAGAAATTACCCTTTTACCGAAATCCTAACCCTAACCCTAACCCTACAGCGCAAGTACACACTTCAATGAACTACAATTTACAGCGCCATGTCCCATCGATAGAGTGGCAAAGGCTTATGGGTAATGTAGTTTAAAAGTATTTTAGTAATTAAATGAAGTAAATACTATCTTTAATGAACAAAGGGATATCTAAATATGTTCATTGTGCAAACCTTTATGATATATTTGAGAGCCACGTTGAAATTTGGTATTTTACTAAGAACACTTTAAAACACTTTTTTACAAACTTTCTGTATATGTGAGAAAACTGTGTCCAACATTATTTATTAAACATAGCATAAGTAGCTGATTTTCTCTTTGATATGCTTATTGGACTTTGAGTTACAGCCATTTGAAATGTGCAGTTCCCTTTCATGGGTTCAGGACCCGCCGCTGCTCAGGCACGGAGGAGAATGAGCTCGTGGGGATCACAGGTGGACCTGGCCGATGAGTTTAAAGAGGGGCTTTCCCTCTCGCGCTCGTCGGCTGTGAACGAGAATGAGCCGCTGGAGGATGATGTTATTTCATTAACATCGTCTGATCCAGGGACCAGTGCTCTGCTGGGTTCAGCCCAGGAAGAGCAGGAAATGTCTGAGGAGGGCGAAGAAGC
>NW_015536587.1:22328-23108 GCF_001515605.1 Sinocyclocheilus anshuiensis
TTATCTTTCTGACCATAGCCCTCCAGCTCAGGTGAGCCTTCCTTTTCTTCCTGATCTCCATACAGAGATCGAGAAGGAATGGAAGAGGCCGTTTTCCTCACGCATCAATCGATTCCAGCATACGAGTTATGCAAACATCGAGGCGATGCATGAAAATGGCTATGAGAAGATGCCCCCTGTAGAAGAGATGCTGGCCAGCTATCTCTCTATGGGTGAGACGTCCTCTCTTAAATGTTTCTGTCCTTTTTCTAGGGTAGGTCCTCGGTGAGCACCCCCCTCTGCTCGATTCAGAACCGGGTGCTCGACTTGCAGTGTTTTCTTCACTCATCAATATGGTGTCCAGCCGGTATGATAGCCTGGTCACAGGCTTCTGCGGGAGCCTTCTTGATCATCAGGCCCCCGGCACGGCACTGCAAAATTTCATGGACGTCCGGGTTGGGCTTATGCTTTCAGGCTGCCCTGTCTGGTACGCCGTATCTAGGTCGCCCTGAGGGGCTTCCTGGTCACCAGGATATCCCCTCTTGCTGAGGCATCAAGCAGGAAGTATAGGTGGCGTTTGCGAGAACCTTCTTGTGTATGCTGTCTCAGGCAGTGCTCCCCTCACCTTAGAGGGTCGTAGGGGAGGGCCTTTCTTAAATGAATGAGTTCTCTGTTTTTCCCAGAGCACCTGGAACCAGCAGCATCAGGTGAACATAGGCCCTTCACTTCGCCTCTCTGATGCGCTGAGTTTTTTGGCTAGCTTGCAGTACGCTTACCCTCTGATTTCTAACGATCATGCTG
>NW_015536587.1:23231-23496 GCF_001515605.1 Sinocyclocheilus anshuiensis
CCTCTGCTTGATTCAGAACCGGGTGCTCGACTTGCAGTGTTTTCTTCACTCATCAATATGGTGTCCAGCCGGTATGATAGCCTGGTCACAGGCTTCTGCGGGAGCCTTCTTGATCATCAGGCCCCCGGCACGGTACTGCAAAATTTCCTGGACGTCCGGGCTGGGCTTGTGTTTTCAGGCTGCCCTGTCTGGTACACCATATCTAGGTCGCCCTGAGGGGCTTCCTGGTCACCAGGATATCCCCTCTTGCTGAGGCATCAAGCGG
>NW_015536587.1:23581-24195 GCF_001515605.1 Sinocyclocheilus anshuiensis
GTTAGACTTTGCGCACTTTTCTGAAATCCTGTATGGTAAGGGTTACGCGTTATTAGCCTCGTTCCCTTTCTCTGAGTTGGTTTAGACTCCGGTACCTTGGGCTCTACTCAACCAGTGTGTCTCTGTTGACACACTTTTGAAGCATCGCTCCCTTCACCATTGAGGGTTATTGTGAGCATGGTGCTTTCTATTCGAGCATTTAAATTCTCTCCCTTCTGAGGAGTTGGATTCCTCACTCCGTGGGCTGTTGTCGTGGTAGTGTTTAGCAGTGCTCCCCTTTATGAAAGGGTTACCTATGAGCACGCTACTCCTTTCTGAATTCGGAGTTCTCCTCTCAGTGAGAGTTGAGTTCTCTGTTTTCCCAGAGCACCTGGAACCAGCAGCATCAGGCGAACTAGGCCCTTCTTCTTTTTTGGCTAGTTTTTTGGCTAGCTTGCAGTACATTTACCCTTTTGATTCTAACGATCGTGCTGTAGGTCGAGCCCCCTCTCGATTGAGAGCTGGGTGTTTGCTCCCTCAGCTAGAGATTTACTGCTAGCCACTCCAGCATTATACCTTAGATCGAGTTGATGACTTCTCAAACATAGTGTTTTGGGATGCACCATTTCCATCTA
>NW_015536587.1:24207-38451 GCF_001515605.1 Sinocyclocheilus anshuiensis
CGGCGCCTATTTATACTATAGTCGCACCGGTAGTGACGTCATGGCTGTCGCCGGCCAACGTGTTGTTGGTATTTTTTCAATGTATGCTTCAGACATGGGTCACGACGAGGCGTTCCCCATATCGACCCCTAGAGGACGCAGTGTCTCGTTCCCTACTCAGGGAACCATGGTTACATACGTAACCTGAGACGTTTTGTGTGAGGTCGAGGTGTAGAGCAGAATTTAAGTTGCTAATCGTTGAATATTGTATCCAGATTATTATCCCGATCTTCTCATTCAAACACACCTCACCAGAAACTCTGTGTACAATCTCAATTAGGAGTGTCAAAACACACCTCACCAGAAACTCTGTCTACAATCTCAATTAGGAGTGTCAATGGTCCATTTGAGAGATAGGTGGCGGTAATGCACTTATAAGTCTGCGATCCGCCGTAAAGCAAGAAGAAGAAGAAGACGTGTCACGCACCAGCTGTCGAGGATGCGCTCAGGACATTGCAGTGCATCAGAGGTAAAAAACTATATAAATACTGTTCAGTTTTTTGCACAGACTGATCGTTTTGTGTCTTTACATATCAATGTATCGTCACGAGTCTCAGGGTTTAATTTGGTTTTGTTTGTGTATGTTTTTTTTTACTCTCAAAGCCGTGATTCCCATTCACTTCTATTATAAGACTGACAGACTGCAACGGTTTGAGTTAAAAATCTTCGATTGTGTTCGATTGTGAAGAAACAAAGTCATCTTGGATGCCCTGGGGGTAAGCAGATAAACATCAAATATTCATTTTTGGGTGAACTATCCCTTTAATTCAGTAAAGTATCTGCCAAGTCCCTCTACACACTCCTGTACAGTAGGTGGCGATATGCAATAATTACAAGTTACAAAAGCCAAGAAAAATTATTCTGCTCCATAAGAATAATTTATTGCAACGTTTCGACCATCAGGTCTTCGTCAGGCACAAATTTGTTATTTGTTAACTGCTATGGAGCAGTTATATCAGTGTGCGGACAATACGTTTGTATTTTTGCTATAGTTTGACTTTTTTTGTCCTGCACCTGAGCCTTGTGTGGGTTTGTGGGATGTGCGCAACTTTTTTATACTTTGGTTTTTGAGTCTATTGTCAGTCACAGCATGTCAGAGAAAACGCCTTTTGTGTCCCACGGCAAACAAAGCAAACATGAGTAATGGTTAAAGGATTGCAGAAATGTTAATCATTTTAAGGGTTTAGTCTTGTTTAACATTATGTATTCTTTGAAACAATTTGGCAGCTGAAATCACACAGAATAGAACGAAATGTTATAATTTCGTATCACATAAATTTAATTTCACAATGCAATTGAAAACATAATGCCATTGATATGACAACTGAATACAATACAAGATAAAATGTTAATGCCGCAATTTCAAGGTCGCTGTACAAGGAGAAAATATATAAACTCAGCTTCAATCATGAATACATGCGATACAGTACATACATATTATGCATACATATAAATACACAGGAACTTAACAGCAAAACCAGAAAACACAACACAGATGCCCATTAGTTTCACAGCAGAACATTAGTCAGAAGAAGGCAGGAAATACTGTAAGAAAAGATAGGTGTTTAGTTGAGATTTGAATGATGATATAGTGAAGGTGTCGTGAAGAGTTAGTGGAAGAGAATTCCAGAGTTTCAGATCTACAGCACTGAAAGATCTACCATACCACCCATTGATGTGAGACGAAAACGAGGTACATAAGGATTCATTTGTAAGTCTGTAAAGTTGTTCATACGCAAATAATTAACATTTTAGATGTCATCAATACGTTAGTATTGTAAGTTTAAATGCTGTAAATTCGTCAGTATTGTACGTTTTAGTGTCTGTAAAAACGTAAGTAAATGTACGTTTTGTAGAACCACATTTTACATAAAATACATACGGATTCTCATGAGATCACGTTGAAACTAGGGTGTGTGTTTGTGTGTGCATTTTAGTACATTTACATGGCACGTTGTAAAGCATGATTTGCATGTATTTAAAAGATTACAAGGAAGATGTTTTCAGCTGAAATTGTGTACTTTGTGTACACAAAGCCTTTCAATTGATCAAATATAGCAACAATGCACTGTAACTGTCAAAAAGGATAATACATTTAATCCCACATGTCTCTTTCAGTGGTGTTGGTGGGTTTGTGAACCCTATGACAAGCCCTGTAAACATTGTTCCTGGGCCTGGGGCCCGTTCTTCGTATGTCGCTAACTCAGTTAGCTGGATTTGATTGTTGATGATTTGGCATGATCTTGGATTGGTTGGTTCTTCGAAGCTCATCCCGAAGTTGCTGTCATAGCAACAGGTCCGTAAACTTAAACCTGCTCGGGAACAGGTTTATTTCTGGTAAACAGGATTAGATTGCATCTTTTTAAGCAGAATTGATACTTAAAATCTGTCCACTACCACCGCTACTTAATTACAAGAGTACCCTACTAATCCAGGGACAATAATTTTAAATAATAATTGTGATGAGTGGGGGCGGGGCCAAGAGCCTTGGGAACGGAGCGAGGCCGGTGGAGTAATGAGCGACACCTGCACCACTCACCGGTCTCGAGTCCCACGGAGGAGCTCCGGAAGGATAAAAGGAGGAGCTACGACAGTGAAAGAGGAGAGAAGTCACAATAATCATTTAAAAATTAATTTAAAGATAATATAATAATGTTGTGTAGACTTTAATAGGCTATAGACAGGCGTGAAGATCTCAAGTGTGCATGTAGAATTTCTTACCCGATGGGACACACTTAGCGAGTGTGAAAATGATAGTCCAGGTAGCGGCAGCGGTTCTCGTTGTTTTTTTCTTTCTTTTAAGAACTTACCACATAACACATCGACGCAATAATGAGTTTTCTTCCTTTTCCCTGAGAAACTCAAGCACTTCATTTCTTTGCTTTCTTTTACGTGGACTTTTCCTCTTTGATTTCTCTTGCATTCCAGATGACCCAGACTCAGCTTCTGTGGACTGGATGCTTGCTGCTGAGGACTGGTTATCTCCTGGTGGGGACTGAGTAATGGCCACTGAAGGCATGTCACAACTTGCATTTTTCTGTGTGGGGTCCCTCTGGCCCACCCGATGCAAACAAATTGACTGGAGTAACAGAAGGCCTGCCCCCTATAGCCTCATCCATGGCTGCATAGAACAGCCATGTACCTGCTGTCTCCTCTCCTCCTTCTGTCCCTGACCCCGTCATCTTTGATTTCTGTTTAATGTCCTATAAAGCAATTAAGAGATATACCATACATACAATTTAAAGGGGTCATATGATGCGATTTCAATTTTTCCTTTCTCTTTGGAGTGTTACAAGCTCTTGGTGCATTTGTAAATGCACAGTACAATACCTTGTATTTGAATTTCAGGTTCTCCCATTTCCTTTTGGCCTGGTCACAAGTCACCATGCAGTCTAAACCCATTTCACCTAAAATGTGTCTAAAGACAGGAGACAGCAACTGGCAAAAACGTATTTTTATGAACTGTTTAATTTACATTTTTATGTTTTGCCGTTAAATAAAATGCACACTTCAACTGTCTGAAATGAACATTAGCTGGACATAAAGATCATTATCTACGCTTACCTGAAACCTTCAGATGCAGAATTCTTTGCACCTGTAAACAACTCTTCATTTTCTGAACGCAACTTTATAAATGTTAATGTTTGTTCAGCAGTCCCTAACAAACCACACAATTTAATTAATATGGTGTTTCAAATTACGTGATAAAAAGCCATTTCAAACGTTTTATAAAATACAGAACCTAAATGTGCAACACTTTACGTTTTATTAACAAATTATATGTAATATGTAATTATTTAACTTACACTGAAAAGTTTTTCGCGACATCTCGCGAGGTCTGGCCAAAAAATCTCACGATTTATATCCAGAACATGATGCATGATGGGATACGCTTAGCCTCGAAAACCGCTCCGAAGCGGTATTCGAGATAGTGATTTCCAGTCAGGGTTTAGACCGTATCATAGTACTGAGACTGCTCTCATTAGAGTTTCAAATGAACTGCTCTTATCATCTGATCGTGGTTGTATCTCTCTATTAGTGCTACTGGAACTTAGCACTGCGTTCGACACTATTGACCACAACATTCTTTTGAATAGACTAGAAAACTTTGTTGGCATTAATGGAAGTGCATTAGCATGGTTCAAATAGTACTTATCTGACTGCCATCAATTCGTAGCAGTGAATGAAGAGGTTTCATATCGATCAAAAGTACAGTATGGAGTACCTCAAGGCTCAGTACTAGGGCCGTTACTTTTCATGCTACTAAATATATTGTAGAAACTTAATTTTCTGTAAAGTTGCTTTGCAACGATTTTTATTGTGAAAAGCACTACACAAATAAACTTGAATTGAATTGAATTATTCTTAAACACTGTATACATTTATCTGACATTTCAGAATATTGCTGCCAGTGTCTATGGCTACGTTTATACTGGCAAAAAAAACAAAAAACATAAAGGTTTTTTTACTCACATGTGACACAGATCGGATATTTTTGCACACATATAAACACAAACATCCACACAGGATCTGATTTTTTCCACATCCGTTTTGAGCCACTTCCAAATGTGCTTTTAAATCAGATATATATCCGATATCTCGACATCTGGCTATGTCTGGACTAGGCTTGCTGCGGTAGGCCTACTCTGTGTTACCGATACAGGTGAGACAATGGCAGAGGATCCATGAGAAATGCAAGCACTGTCATCAACAGCCAATTTAGTTTTAAATTTCTTTTTGTTTTCATTTTGAGAAGCCTGTCGACTTTTGCTGTTTACATGACATTACGCTACATTGTGGAAGACTTTTTTTTTTGGTTCCATAGTTTGCTAAACGTTGTAAACAAAAACTTTATAAACATTTTCGTTAATAAAAATAAGATAATTTGTCATTGTACTGTTTTATTGTTGTTGTGCTTTTCATTAAGAATAATAAAGAATCCATCTGAAATGCATTCATTTCCGTGTTAATGAAAGGTGTAAAGATGTAAGCACAACAGACAATTATCTTTTCTTGTGTGACATCAGGACTGCGAATTCTAAAGTGAAAGCATTCAAAGCCCCAGTCCTGGTGTTACCAGTAATACTGGGTTTGTTGCAAGATTAGTGTGCAACTTCCTCACAGTGACATCGACACATTCATTTAATTCCCGCTGGATTTTCCAAGCCATCACAAGGCGAGGGAGACACACTTGCCCACAGATAATTTTTCTTGATGTCAGATTATGAAGCAGATGTTGCCTGTATGCGTTCACACAAAAACTCATCTTCTTTTATTGAGGCGGGATAAGGCACATATGGAGGTGGTTTGAAATGCGATTCTAATCTGATTTTTACAGATGCATCTCAGTCGCTCTGGCTGCTCAAATGGAATTTCAAATTGTCGTCTCCCTCATTCTTAACGTAACGATAATGTAAAAAAAAATGGTGATGCACGGCGAAGTCAGCCATGACTACATGGAACATCACAATACCTACAGAGTTCTGCACCGCCACTCAACATCCCACTTATTAGGAGATGTGAAATGATGCACCTCCATTTTGCCTGCATCCATTTTGGAAGCCTTGTCACTAGGGCTAGGTTTTGACACAAATTTCACGATTCGATTCGATTCTCATTCACAAGCTTGCGTTTCCATTCGATTACCGATTCCATTCAATTACCAATTCGATTCGATTCAATATTGATTATTTTGGATATATATCAGGTACAGTACATGCCAAATTTTCTCAAGGAAAAAAAATCTCTCAACTAATGCTGTAAAATATACATGAGAGTAGGGTTGGGAATCGAAATTGATTCTGATTCCAGA
This sequence comes from Sinocyclocheilus anshuiensis, assembly GCF_001515605.1. Classification (NCBI taxonomy): domain Eukaryota; kingdom Metazoa; phylum Chordata; class Actinopteri; order Cypriniformes; family Cyprinidae; genus Sinocyclocheilus; species Sinocyclocheilus anshuiensis. The sequence goes on from NW_015536587.1 coordinate 30,059, forward strand.
ATCGGATACTTAAGGTCAGGAATCGGATACTTGTTGTCAAATAAAAATTTCGATTCCGCCTATCGATTCCTATGCGCTTTTTTTTTTCTTCATCTGTGTGGACCTATAGCGATTTGCCAGGACCTTGCTCACTAATCTAAGCGTTCCAAAGTTTGGCTACATTAGCGATCAGAAGCCAAAAAAGCTCAGTATAATATCTGTGATAGCTAAACATGTTGTAAGAGAGGTGTCACCACCAACATGACAAAGCACTTTAATTTAATAGATCGTTAAAGATCGCAAACACGACTCAAACACCAATGTGATTCTATTCCTAAATTACAATGATTCGTCTGTTTCATTCCTCAACCTTTGACGTGTGCGATCAATGTTGTGATCACTTGGTTCATCCGTGCAGCGTACAATCACACCAGTGTGATTTGATTTGAGCACTTAAATATGCGTTCGCGCTGCCATTGACCTAAAGAGAGCAGCTGTCATCTGTCATGAATGAAACAGCTTCTCAGTCTTTTCAGCCACACAGTATCATTATTTCTGTTACAAACATTCAAATCACAGAAGTACTGGGATAAAAGGTTATAGTTCAGATATAAACTGTGTACGATGTGTATGGTAGCGATTAAAATAGAGTAAATCACCTTTTGAAAGTAATTTCACACCTTAAATGAAGGTTTATCGATTACATTGTTATGCCAGTAGGTGGCGAAAAGGGGCTGTTAAAATGTATTTGTCTTTGAATCATACAAGAGATTCGTTCAAGAACGCTGATTCATCCAGTAATGGAACAAGTACATCTCGAGTGTTTAGTTGTCTAATGTTTTTTTCTTCAAAATCATGGGAGAACCACAACTTCCATTGGGGGAGGGGAAAAAAGAAGAAAAAAAAATATCCAGAATCATTCAGTTCTATTTTGCACACAAACAGCTCTTTGTTACGTCCGGGGACGTAGTTTCTCTCTCTCTCTCTCTCTCTCTCTCTCTCTCTCTCTCTCTGTCTCTCTCTCTCTCTCTCTCTCTCTCTCTCTCTCTCTCTCTCTCTCTCTTAGGTGACTCCGCCCTAATTGGACGTAAAAGACACATCTGCTGATTCGTCCCTGGAGATCCAGCATCTTTTGAAATAGTGGGACGTAGGAGGCGAAAGGCAGAGAGAGCAGAGCTGTTGGCATTGTTGTGTGTTGTGAATTAAGTCTCGTTGCAACATAGCGTGGAACCTTTTTCTTTGTGTTGAGAATCTTGTTGTGTATTTCCTCGATTACTTAGACCTTTATTACTTTATGTTAACTATTGTTTTGTTGTTTAAGCTATTTAGTTAATTTTCTTTCCTTGTCATTTCTGTTAATTAAGCTGGAGAGTATGCCGCTATTCTTCTGTAAATATTTTGCTATTCTTTAGCAAATTCTTTTGCAAATGCAACACCCTCCCTAGAATGGAGGACTGCGTCGATCGTGTTGGCTCAGCGCATTTTTGCTATTCTTTTGCAAATATTGTGAATAGCGTGTCTCTCCACCATGAAAGCTGTAGGGATTGGGTGCCGGTTTTCTTTATTGTAAATATCGTTTTTTCCTGTTTTTGTGTTAGATAGGGAGTTAGGGAAGAATGCTGTCATTTGTTTCCTTTTCTTTCACATAGACTAATTAGAGTCTTGGGTACAGTTAGTGATATGTTTTGTTTGTTGTTTTGGCCTTGCCCAATCCCGAAGAGATAGCCTTTTAACGGTGATGCTACAAATGAGACTTAAAGAAAGGAAAAACAAAACTCACCAGCACAAAGGTAACAGCGGGTTCAGACTTCTTTATTTATGTTATTTTCCCTGACCCTAGGCCAGGGTTGTAACAGCTCATTTGCAAGCAACTTTGCCAACTGTGCACCTAACAAAGCGGCGCAGAGCTCAAATTTCAGTATTGACTGTTGCTTTCGTGGGGCCACTCTGGATCGGGCTAAAAGAAAGGCAAGGTGGAGTTCCCCCTGGTGACCTTCTGAAAGGAGGTAGGCCACAGCCCCATATGCCTTCTCAGAGGCATCACTGAAGATGTGGATCTCCCGGCATATGTCTGAATGATCCATGTAAGAGGGGTTATAGCATCTAGGGAGCGTTACTTGCGGTAGCTCCTCTTCCCAGGCTATCTATGCATGCTGGACATCATTAGAGAGTTGTGGGTTGTCCCAGTCCCGGTGGTTCACCCAAAGCTGTGGGTCAAGTTGATTTCACCCAAATCAACTTGGCTCTGGTCATATATGGAAGGATGACCCCAAGAGGGACATACTGACTTGCCAGCACCCGGCAGATGCTCCTCATCGTCAAGGCAATATATGTGACAGGTCTATGTTTGAACCCTAGCTGATCAGACTCGCAGTGCCAGGTTGACTCTCGTGGGTCGGCTTTATCTTGAGAGAGCCACATCTCCTGCTCAGTGGAGGGGCGGGGGCTAGGTGACTAACAACTTCTATTGCATCACTGGCCCATTGTCGGATGTTGAAACCACCAAAGGACAAGAGGGCCCATAACTTATCCACTAACTGACATGCTTTTTGTACAGAGGGTAAACTTTGTAGACAGTTGTCCATGTAGAAGCATTATTTATCCACTGAAAATCTCACATTGTCATTAAGAGTACTGTGCAGAGCCACGTGCCGCTGGAGGGTGAAGGTGGCACAGCAGGGGCTGCACGTAGTCCCGAAGGGGAGGTTCGATTGTGAGGGAGTTGGAGTTGGAGGGAGAGAGAGAGACGATTTCGCGATCTTCACGGTCGACCACTGCCGGCTGTGGAGTCGCCAGAACGTACGCCCTCTATGTCTTTCACTCAGCTGCCCTCAGGTCCTGCACCTGCTTCTGCTTATCATCCTCCTATTCCTGATGGGAATGTGTTTCCCGTGTTTGACGTAAGCAAGCACATTAATTTGGTACCTTCCTTTAGAGAAGCGGAAGTGGACTCCTATTTCACGGTGCGTTGCAATGGCCTAAAGAGATGTGGTCTCTACTGTTGCAGTGTAAATTGGTTGGAAAAGCGCAGGAGGTTTGTTCAGCATTGCCGGTGGAAAAAAGTCTTGACTATGACGAGATTAAAACAACTGTTTTACGTGCTTACGAGTTAGTACCTGAAGCGTACAGACAGAGATTTAGAGCCCATTTGAAAACAGACAAACAAACCTTTGTGGAGTTTGCGAGAGAGAAACAAACTCTTTTTGATAAATGGTGTGCAGCAAGTAAAGTCTCTACTTTCGAAGATCTAAAAGAGTTAATTCTGTTAGAAGATTTTAAAAGGTGTATTCCTGAAACTCTGGTGGTTCACTTAAATGAACGAAAGGTGACGTCTCTCTCTGCTGCCGCCGTCTCGGGTGATGAATTTGTCTTAACGCATCGTACTGTTTTCTCTCCTATGGGTTTATGATCGACAAGGGGTTTATCGTAGTTTTGAAGTAAATGATTTGGTTCTCATTTTGTTATCAATTCCGGGTTCTCCATTGCAGGCCAGATTTTCTGGTCCTTACACGATCGCCGAAAAATTGAGTGAAACGAATTATGTAATCCGCACTCCTGATCGTAGGAAAAAGAGTCGCGTCTGCCACGTGAATATGATAAAGCCGTATGTGTGTAGAGAGAAGATTGGTGGTGAGGCCATGCCTGTCTCTACTATTGCCATGGCACTTGCTCCAATTGTTGATGAGGAAGATGATTTGAGTGCTCAAGTTGAAACGAGGCTGTGTGCTAGACTTCCGAATTCTGAAATTCTTAGGAACATCGACACACGGTTAAGCTATTTGTCTGTAGATTTTCGTGATGACATGGTGACGTTGATAAGAGACTTTCCTTTCGTATTTTCCGATGATTTGACACAAACTACTGTACTCTTTCATGACATTGACGTAACTAATGCCGCTCCCATCAAACAGCACCCCTATCGTGTGAATCCTTTTAAGAGAAACGCGATGAGAGTAGAAGTTGATTATCTGTTGAAGCATGGTCTTGCAGTTCCCAGTTCTAGTCCGTGGAGTTCGCCCTGCCTGTTAGTGCCGAAGTCTGACGGCACGTTCAGGTTCTGTACTGTGTACTGACTAGTGAATGATGTCACAAAATCTGACTCGTTCCCCCTCCCTAGAATGGAGGACTGCGTCGATCGTCGATCGTCAGCGCGTTTTGTGAGCAAGCTAGACCTGTTAAAGGGGTATTGGCAGGTTCCATTAACGGCTAGAGCTTCTGAAATTTCTGCTTTTGTTACACCGGACAATTTCCTTCAGTATTCAGTGATGGCTTTTGGGATGCGAAATGCACCAGCCACCTTCCAGCGGCTGATGCATAAGGTTTTGTCCGGTGTATCAAATTGCGAAGCATACTTGGATGATGTGGTTGTTTATACCAGTACTTGGGAGGAACACTTGCGAGTGTTGCGCGAGGTTTTTACACGCTTACAGGAGGCTTCTTTAACCATTAATTTGGCCAAATGTGAGTTTGGGAAGGCTATGGTTACATACTTGGGTAAGCAGGTGGGACAGGGATGTGTGTGTCCTGTGGATGCTAAGGTTGCTGCAATGTCTGAATTTCCATCCCCTAGGACCAAAAGGGAGCTCCGCCGTTTTCTAGGGATGGTGGGCTATTATAGGGGGTTTTGCAAGAATTTTGCTATGGTTGTGTCTCCCCTTACCGATTTGTTGAGTTCATCTAGAGCTTTTTGTTGGGATGCGGAGTGTGAGGTTGCATTCCATGCTGCAAAGGATCTGATGTGTAATGCCCCCGTACTCTCTGCCCCTGACTTCTCTCGTCGTTTCAAATTGGAAGTGGATGCAAGTGCTGTTGGGGCCGGGGCGGTATTGCTGCAGGAAAGTGATAACGGAATTGATCACCCTGTGGCTTATTTCTCCAGAAAATTTATCCGGGCACAGCGCAACTACAGTACGATTGAAAAGGAAGCTTTAGCCTTAATTCTAGCACTTCAGCACTTTGAAGTTTATGTTGGAGGTAGTACTTTACCTGTAGTGGTTTATACAGACCACAATCCATTGACTTTTCTCTCACGTATGGCGAATGCAAATCAAAGGTTGATGAGGTGGTCACTAATGGTCCAAGGGTTCAACCTTGACATACGCTATAAAAAGGGTAGTGAAAATATACTTGCGGACTCTCTCTCTCTCGTGTTTATATTGGAGATTAAATGTTGTCAAATTGTTTTGACAACATTTAATCTCCAATATAAACACGAGAGAGAGAGTCCGCAAGTATATTTTCACTACCCTTTTTATAGCGTATGTCAAGGTTGAACCCTTGGACCATTAGTGACCACCTCATCAACCTTTGATTTGCATTCGCCATACGTGAGAGAAAAGTCAATGGATTGTGGTCTGTATAAACCACTACAGGTAAAGTACTACCTCCAACATAAACTTCAAAGTGCTGAAGTGCTAGAATTAAGGCTAAAGCTTCCTTTTCAATCGTACTGTAGTTGCGCTGTGCCCGGATAAATTTTCTGGAGAAATAAGCCACAGGGTGATCAATTCCGTTATCACTTTCCTGCAGCAATACCGCCCCGGCCCCAACAGCACTTGCATCCACTTCCAATTTGAAACGACGAGAGAAGTCAGGGGCAGAGAGTACGGGGGCATTACACATCAGATCCTTTGCAGCATGGAATGCAACCTCACACTCCGCATCCCAACAAAAAGCTCTAGATGAACTCAACAAATCGGTAAGGGGAGACACAACCATAGCAAAATTCTTGCAAAACCCCCTATAATAGCCCACCATCCCTAGAAAACGGCGGAGCTCCCTTTTGGTCCTAGGGGATGGAAATTCAGACATTGCAGCAACCTTAGCATCCACAGGACACACACATCCCTGTCCCACCTGCTTACCCAAGTATGTAACCATAGCCTTCCCAAACTCACATTTGGCCAAATTAATGGTTAAAGAAGCCTCCTGTAAGCGTGTAAAAACCTCGCGCAACACTCGCAAGTGTTCCTCCCAAGTACTGGTATAAACAACCACATCATCCAAGTATGCTTCGCAATTTGATACACCGGACAAAACCTTATGCATCAGCCGCTGGAAGGTGGCTGGTGCATTTCGCATCCCAAAAGCCATCACTGAATACTGAAGGAAATTGTCCGGTGTAACAAAAGCAGAAATTTCAGAAGCTCTAGCCGTTAATGGAACCTGCCAATACCCCTTTAACAGGTCTAGCTTGCTCACAAAACGCGCTGAGCCAACACGATCGACGCAGTCCTCCATTCTAGGGAGGGGGAACGAGTCAGATTTTGTGACATCATTCACTTTCCTGTAGTCAGTACAGAACCTGAACGTGCCGTCAGACTTCGGCACTAACAGGCAGGGCGAACTCCACGGACTAGAACTGGGAACTGCAAGACCATGCTTCAACAGATAATCAACTTCTCCCTATCGTGTGAATCCTTTTAAGAGAAACGCGATGAGAGTAGAAGTTGATTATCTGTTGAAGCATGGTCTTGCAGTTCCCAGTTCTAATCCGTGGAGTTTGCCCTGCCTGTTAGTGCCGAAATCTGATGGCACTTTCAGGTTCTGTACCGACCACAGGAAGGTGAATGATGTCACAAAATCGGACTCGTTCCCCCTCCCTAGAATGGAGGACTGCGTCGATCGTGTTGGCTCAGCGCGTTTTGTGAGCAAGCTAGACCTGTTAAAGGGGTATTGGCAGGTTCCATTAACGGCTAGAGCTTCTGAAATTTCTGCTTTTGTTACACCGGACAATTTCCTTCAGTATTCAGTGATGGCTTTTGGGATGCGAAATGCACCAGCCACCTTCCAGCGGCTGATGCATAAGGTTTTGTCCGGTGTATCAAATTGCGAAGCATACTTGGATGATGTGGTTGTTTATACCAGTACTTGGGAGGAACACTTGCGAATGTTGCGCGAGGTTTTTGCGCGCTTACAAGAGGCTTCTTTAACCATTAATTTGGCCAAATGTGAGTTTGGGAAGGCTATGGTTACATACTTGGGTAAGCAGATGGGACAGGGATGTGTGTGTCCTTTGGATGCTAAGGTTGCTGCAATGTCTGAATTTCTATCCCCTAGGACCAAAAGGGAGCTCCGCCGTTTTCTAGGGATGGTGGGCTATTATAGGGGGTTTTGCAAGAATTTTGCTATGGTTGTGTCTCCCCTTACCGATTTGTTGAGTTCATTTGCATTAAATGCTGCAAAGGATCTGATGTGTAATGCCCCATACTCTCTGCCCCTGACTTCTCTCGTCGTTTCAGATTGGAAGTGGATGCAAGTGCTGTTGGGGCAGGGGCTGTATTGCTGCAGGAAAGTGATAATGGAATTGATCATCCTGTGGCTTATTTCTCCAGAAACTTCCTCCGGGCACAGCGCAACTACAGTACTATTGAAAAAGAAGCTTTAGCCTTAATTCTAGCACTTCAGCTTGTGCATTCTCGTGATTACTTAGTCCTTTATTATTTGATGTTACCTACTTTTGTGTTGTTTAAGCTATTTAGTTAATTTTCTTTCCTTGTCATTTCTGTTAAGTTAAGCTGGCGAGTATGCCGCTATTCTTCTGTATTTTGCAAATATTGTGAATAGCGTGTCTCTCCACCATGAAGGCTGTAGGGATTGGGTGCCGGTTTTCTTTATTGTAACTATCGTTTTTTCCTGTTTTTGTGTTAGATAGGGAGTTAGGGAAGAATGCTGTCATTTGTTTCCTTTTCTTTCACATAGACTAATTAGAGTCTTGGGTACAGTTAGTGATATGTTTTGTTTGTTGTTTTGGCCTTGCCCAATCCCGAAGAGATAGCCTTTTAACGGTGATGCTACAAATGAGACTTAAAGAAAGGAAAAACAAAACTCACCAGCACAAAGGAAACAGCGGGATCAGACTTCTTTATTTATGTCATATGGTGCATATATTTAGCAAAATGCCCCTCTCTACAGTTTATTTTTCTATCTGACTAATGAGTTTATGGTCACCGAATATGTTTTTCTGAGGTAAATGTGACGTTACGTGTCATTGTTTACAAGCCGTTATATTGACGACTTTGCGCGGCTGAAACACTGATTGGGCGATTACATGAGACAGGATATGGATTGTACAGTTGTACTCTTTCTTTTAACTTACCTTTGGATGTTTAGTCATGTTTATTTTGTGCTGAAACTGGTATTAATGTGGTCACTTCGCATTAAACAGCGCCAAAACGCCATTTGTTGTTTGAATATTGCAATACAATGGACAAAATTTGAAATCTGAGACTTTGTTTTATATTAAAAGTACCAAAGCACAATGCTTATTGCACTATATAACTATGCACCCGTTTGTAAGGAAGCTTGTAAATTAACTAATTTCTCTATCCAATGCTGTCACGTCATGTGACAAAAGAACGAATGATTCGAAAGACTCGAGAGATGAACTAATCAATTCTTAATCAGAATGTGCT
>NW_015536587.1:39618-61369 GCF_001515605.1 Sinocyclocheilus anshuiensis
AAAAAGATTCGTTCATTTTGCTGAACGAGACTCAAAGGTCCGAGTCGGTAAAATGATCCGAACTTCCCATCACTATTGTTTTGAATGGGGAAAAATGCAACGCTCAATATGGCCGCTCTATCGAATGAAGCTCCGCCTTCTGAGCAAAAGAGCCAATCACTAATCGGTAAAGTCAGCGTGCCACTTGCCGTTAGAAGTCCCGGTTGCTATAGAAACAGTCAGCGTTCTGAGACATGCGCTCAGGACTGCGCATGCAAATTGGCTGGTCTAGCCTGAAAAATAAGCTTGCAACGCTCTGACTTATCGGCCGAGTTACATAGATTAAAAATGGGTCAGATTAAACTGTGTGAGATAAAATAAGTGTTTTAAAAAGATGAGACAACAACAAAAGTAGAACTTGTAACGATCGGCCTTATCGGCCGAGTTACATGGATTTAAAATGGGTCAGATTAAACTGTGTGAGATAAAATAAGTGTTTTAAAAAGATGAGACCACAACAAAAGTAGGATGAATAAATAGTGTATTTACATAATGCACAAGGAACTTAAAACAACACAATAAAACTAGAATAACTTAGGCTGTTAAAAGCAGATTGTCCATTTAAATCGTACCCTAAAACAGTCCTTAAGAATCCCAGTGTGTTGAAGTCCCAAGGTAAAAGTGTCCACCGGTGTATATACAATTCCAACGAAAGTGATCATCCAAAATGAGTGAGATACTGGAAAGACAAGTCCATGAACAACTCCTCAATCCAGCGTGGTTGTTTGGTCAATGACCTTGATTGTTTGACATGCTGCTTGCTTTGTACTGGTTTACTTCCTTATTCCTGTCATGTGATTGACCACATGACAGGCAGACCCATGAACATTTTAAAGACATACACACATCAAATAATTAAGAGGATTAAAATGGCCAAGATACCATGTAAAACCATTAAAACTCAAATATATAGATAAAAAACCATCTTAATGTATATTGAGCGGTAAAAACATGTGTCTTTGTGTGGCAGTGTCACAAGCTTTTTATAACGCCATTTGAGCAAAATAAACAACATTTATGACACAGTTGTTGTCAGATTTCTTAGGTGATTTCAAATATGAAATTTAATCGCAAGCTTACTAAACAGTTTTGGAGGATTTGATGTTTCCCCATTCAAAGAGATAGGAGTTGCACTTGCATGCCCGAGAGGCGTTTCAAAGATGGCCGCCGAGTGACATGACTTGTCTTAAAGGGACTTTGGTTATGTCTGGACACACTAATCTGTTTTGCTCATTTGCTTCTGAACAACAGAAATACAGCGGTTATCATGGTTACCCATGTAAACAAAGCAGCGCTGTGAATAAAAACTATTTTATTAAGTGTTATACAGAGAAAATTTGAAAAATGTTTACGAAACCTTACTGAAGAAAGTCAGATTCCCTGTTTAAAGTGGTAAATACGCTCCCACACCTTGCTCTTCTTTCAAGCGGACATTTCTCTGAGCCAGCAGCGAGTGACACAAAGAGAACAAATGCATGCAAGGTCTGACATAGAATGAAATGAATTTGTTTTCCACTCCAAATATCCACTTTTCAAAAGAATGTATTATTTTTAAAACATAACATTAAAATGATTAGGCTACATTTCGACTAGTCGACTACTATTTCCAATGTCGACTAGCGACCTCAGTTCCGTTTAATTGACTAAGCTGAGTCCCAAATGACACACCATACACTATGCTATACAGCGTTTTTGGCCGTTTTCGCAGATATATGTAAATGCAAATCGTTTTGAAAATGTTGTCATACACGTGAAACTTTTTAAAAACGCAAGGGAAATATTTTTCCGTTTTTTGTCGTGTAAACGTAGCCTAAGAGGCAATATGGGGGTATTTTTGGACACAGCTTGAATTTGACACAAATTTTAAAATTTAAATTAGACATGACATGACACAGGTTCGGTGACAAGAAGACTAGTTTGGGCACTTGTAAGCAACACTCCATCTAGTTATACAATAGTTTCAAATGTAAATGTTTTAGTGAATTAGGCCATTTTCACATTCAGCAACATTCCTTCAGTTTCTAACTTAGGAGACACAGGAGACTTTGTTGGTTGGTTTACAAGTGCACATGTAACGGAGGCCAGCGGTAGGTGTTGTGCAAGTAAACCTCACTCCCCTGATCTCAAGAGAAGCACTAGCGACTGACGCTAGTGGCTGCAATCTTTAGCCTCCTTGTTAGTGCATCCGCCTCCCATGCCAGAGACCCACTCGGAACGAGAACGAGGTGTGGCGGTAAGGACCCGGGGGAGAGGGGTTACACACACACACACACTCTTTCTCACTCATCTTGTTCTGTGAGCTTCACACTCTTCCTTTTTAACCTGCCTGAAATATTCATTACTAGTTTTGTGGTTTAAAGCAAGGCTGTAAACCACTGAAATCTTAACTTGGGCAGCATCTTTGTACAACAAAAGTAGGACAGAGAACAACACAAAATTGCAAACTCAAGTTAGACGGCAAGTTTACAATGCATCACATAAGTAAATCAGCTAATTTAATTAATTTAAAGTTTTTGTGTCCTCATGTCTGATCGATGTAGATATACATTTTAAAAAATGGTGCAGAAACGCATATAAACTGCTAACAGAGTGACCTAAAAGAGTGGAAAAGGTTCTAACGTTCAATACAAAGTTAACACATACTTTAAAGGGATAGTTTACTCAATAAGTTAACTATAAGTATTTAATTTGTGGGTGAACCATCCCTTTAAATTAAACCCTTGTGTGAAAAGCTACAGATATGGAAATCAAAAGATAAGAGAACCATCTTGCTCAAATCAATGATATGATATGTTACTTTAAATCCTCTTAATGTTTAAAAAAAAATGTTTTCTTGTTTTCAAAACATCTTTGGTATACAAAGTTTACAAACTTTATTTATTTAATGCTCTTACTGACCGTAGTATCAGACAATCACACCCTCCAGGAAGATGACGGCCACACCTCTACTGTGTAATAATTATTATGCATTTTGGCAGAGGTCAGCCCTTCCCCTCTGTACGTGACTCGCTATCTTTCAGTTCCTGCCACATTCTTCTGGTATTTAAACAAGAGAGGCTGTTTCATACCTTACTGACACAGGTTTCCTCTCCTGGTACTTGTTTCTGGTAGGCTATAATCTTAAAGAACTCAACATGGGACTTAACAGTCAGAGGATTATGAAAATAATCTCCATCCTTTCTGTGGGTATAACCATGTCTGTTATCATGCTGAACTATCCGGGACAAAGGACAAATTGCCCCCATAAGGAAGAGTTGGTCTTCAATAACTTACTAAAGCAAGATCTTGGAGAACTACAAGCTTGTTCTGCTATTATCCAAGGAGACATGGATGGAGTGGACAAGGAGGCTTTCAGGAAGCTCCTGGCCTCTAGAAAAACAAAATCCCTGCTATCAGAGTCATTCTATCTCAACGCCACCAAGGATTGTCCATCCTACATCAGAGATAGAGGGTTTCTGACTGTTTCTCTCAGTAAAGAGGAGAAAGATTTCCCCATTGCTTACTCCATGGTGATCCATGAGAAAATTGAGATGTTTGAAAGGCTCCTGAGAGCCATTTACACTCCTCACAATGTGTACTGTGTTCACGTGGACCAGAAGTCTCCTGAGAGCTTTAAACAAGCAGTAAGAGCCATTGCGTCCTGCCTGACCAACGTGTTTGTGGCCAGCAAACTGGAGAGTGTGATTTATGCCTCCTGGTCTCGAGTTCAAGCGGACATCAACTGCATGCAGGATCTGCTCAAGTCACCTGTCCAGTGGAAGTATCTGCTCAACACATGTGGCACTGATTTCCCCATTAAAACCAATGCAGAAATGGTTCAGTCTCTTAAACACCTGAATGGAAAGAACAGTTTGGAGTCCGAGGACGTAAAGGCCAAACATTGGCGCTGGCAGTTTCATCACAATGTTACGAACGTTGTGACTCGGACAGATGTCAAAAAGTCGCCTCCACCAATACAGAGCCCTATGTTCTCAGGAAATGCTTACTTTGTGGTTTCAAGAGAGTTTGTGGAGCACATCTTCAAAAGCAAAGAGATTCAAAACTTCATGGAATGGGAGAAAGACACGTACAGTCCAGATGAGCACATGTGGGCTACGTTACAGCGGATGCCTTCAGTACCAGGATCTAATCCTTCAAACATCAAGTACCAACAATCGGACATGAACGCGATTGCTCGTCTGGTGAAGTGGAGCTACCATGAAGGAGATCTAAAGAGTGGAGCTCCCTACCCGCCATGCACTGGGACGCACAGACGGGCAGTGTGTGTCTATGGAGCTGGGGACTTGAAATGGATTGTGCAGCAACACCATCTTTTGGCAAACAAGTTTGATCCAGAAGTAGATGATATTGCAATCAAATGTATGGAGGCTTTTTTAAGGTACAAAGCTATTTATGGTCGATCGTTACTAACAGTTCAAAAATCGGACATTGTTTTATGATGCTATCTGTACATTTTTGTAAATAATGTATCATTCTTTGTTATTGATAAGAAATATATTGATATGATATATATTTTATTTATATTGAAATATTTATATTATGTGTTATATATATTTATGTTTTATATAATATAATAAACTTTCTATGCAGGTCATATTTTTTCTTTTAGGATGTTGCAAATTGTTAAATACAATTAATGAATTTTACAAACTATTTGTACACTCCAGAGAAGCTCAATGTTATGCATAACATTTCATATAAAGCAACACATTTGCTAATAACTTTTAAGAAAAATTAACATTAACAGATCATTAGTCGGTCAGTCTACCAACAATAAAAATCATGTTAAAAACAATGAATTTATAGAAAATATTATTTGTCATGAGTTGTCAGTGATATTGTGCTCTGACATATAACAAGTAATTTACATTTATGTAAAAATGTACCACAGAAATGTGTCTATAAATAAAGAAACATTATGGTTTTCCTTAAAATGGAGCATTGCAGGATCTGCTCAAGTCACCCGTCCAGTGGAAGTATCTGCTCAACACCTGTGGCACCGATTTCCCCATTAAAACCAATGCAGAAATGGTTCAGTCTCTTAAACACCTGAATGGAAAGAACAGTTTGGAGTCCGAGGACGTAAAGGCCAAACATTGGCGCTGGCAGTTTCATCACAATGTTACGAACGTTGTGACTCGGACAGATGTCAAAAAGTCGCCTCCACCAATACAGAGCCCTATGTTCTCAGGAAATGCTTACTTTGTGGTTTCAAGAGAGTTTGTGGAGCACATCTTCAAAAGCAAAGAGATTCAAAACTTCATGGAATGGGAGAAAGACACGTACAGTCCAGATGAGCACATGTGGGCTACATTACAGCGGATGCCTTCAGTTCCAGGATCTAATCCTCCAAACATCAAGTATGAACAATCGGACATGAATTCAATTGCTCGTCTGGTGAAGTGGAGCTACCATGAAGGAGATCTAAAGAGTGGGGCTCCCTACCCACCATGCACTGGGATGCACAGACGGGCAATGTGTGTCTATGGAGCTGGGGACTTAAAATGGATTGTACAGCAACACCATCTTTTGGCAAACAAGTTTGATCCAGAAGTAGATGATATTGCAATCAAATGTATGGAGGCTTTTTTAAGGTACAAAGCTATTTATGGTCGATCCTTACTAACAGTTAAAAAAGTTAAAAAATTTTTATGATGTTTTTAATAACAGGTTCAGAAGCTCTCTTTATATTTTTGTAAATAATGCAAATAATGCATTTATTGATATGATATATATTGATGTGTAAATGCATATGTTTAATGTTTATATAATAAACTTTCCATGCAGGTCATATTTTTTATCAGGATGTTGCAAATTGTTAAATAAAATTAATGAATTTTACAAACTATTTGTATACTCCAGAGAAGCTCTCTTTTTGTTATGCATAATATTTCATATAAACCAACAGATTCGCGAATAACTTTTAAGAAAATGAACATTAACAGATCATTAGTCAGTCAGTCTACCGACAATAAGGATCTTGATAAAAGATGGTGGGGGGAATTGAGAGCCACTGGTGTACTGTGTGGTAGGAAATACAGTGTGGCATGTGAACTTCAGTGACTTTACTTAAAGATTGTCATCTCTGAGGCACCATTAGTGACTAACCTAAATACTATAATCACAAAGGAAACAATAAGACAAACACAAACTTAAATATCACTAAGGTACTCATACACTCATAAGGAAATATCCTCTGTTAACAATCTTAGTATTTTACATAGACCAATTTTATAACACTAATATTCTACACTCACAATATCTGCATCCGAATGTACACTACTGATCTGTAATGTTTGTTAATGAGCTATCTATGAAAGCTGTTATGAAGGGCTGCCATTTTTAAAGAAAGGATTCAACAAACCAAAAATTATATGAAATTCTCCTTTCATATGCAATGATAATATAAGCATGAAAGCGAATGTATGCAGTGGGTTATAGAGTAACACATTCTGAAACAAGTTAACGAAACCACTGAAAAATATTCGGTGGAAAACCATTTGATAAAATATCTCCCTGTTCAAACCACAGAACAGCAACATTGTGCACAAAGCTGATGAATAACGAACCAAAACGGTGTATAACTAGGATATTGAAATTCCACTTGTTATTATAGCATGTTAACCACACCATTAAAACCAATGCAGAAATGGTTCAGTCTCTTAAACACCTGAATGGAAAGAACAGTTTGGAGTCCGAGGACGTAAAGGCCAAACATTGGCGCTGGCAGTTTCATCACAATATTACGAACGTTGTGACTCGGACAGATGTCAAAAAGTCGCCTCCACCAATACAGAGCCCTATGTTCTCAGGAAATGCTTACTTTGTGGTTTCAAGAGAGTTTGTGGAGCACATCTTCAAAAGCAAAGAGATTCAAAACTTCATGGAATGGGAGAAAGACACGTACAGTCCAGATGAGCACATGTGGGCTACGTTACAGCGGATGCCTTCAGTACCAGGATCTAATCCTTCAAACATCAAGTACCAACAATCGGACATGAACGCGATTGCTCGTCTAGTGAAGTGGAGCTACCATGAAGGAGATCTAAAGAGTGGAGCTCCCTACCCGCCATGCACTGGGACGCACAGACGGGCAGTGTGTGTCTATGGAGCTGGGGACTTGAAATGGATTGTGCAGCAACACCATCTCTTGGCAAACAAGTTTGATCCAGAAGTAGATGATATTGCAATCAAATGTATGGAGGCTTTTTTAAGGTACAAAGCTATTTATGGTCGATCCTTACTAACAGTTAAAAAATCTGACATTATTTTATGATGTTTTTAATAACAGGTTCAGAAGCTCTCTTTATATTTTTGTAAATAATGCATCAATCTTTTTTATTGATATGATATATATTGATGTGTAAATGCATATGTTTAATGTTTATATAATAAACTTTCCATGCAGGTCATATTTTTTATCAGGATGTTGCAAATTGTTAAATAAAATTAATGAACTATTTGTACACTTCAGAGAAGCTCTCTTTTTGTTATGCATAATATTTCATATAAACCAACAGATTCGCGAATAACTTTTAAGAAAATGAACATTAACAGATCATTAGTCAGTCAGTCTACCGACAATAAGGATCTTGATAAAAGATGGTGGGGGGAATTGAGAGCCACTGGTGTACTGTGTGGTAGGAAATACAGTGTGGCATGTGAACTTCAGTGACTTTACTTAAAGATTGTCATCTCTGAGGCACCATTAGTGACTAACCTAAATACTATAATCACAAAGGAAACAATAAGACAAACACAAACTTAAATATCACTAAGGTACTCATACACTCATAAGGAAATATCCTCTGTTAACAATCTTAGTATTTTACATAGACCAATTTTATAACACTAATATTCTACACTCACAATATCTGCATCCGAATGTACACTACTGATCTGTAATGTTTGTTAATGAGCTATCTATGAAAGCTGTTATGAAGGGCTGCCATTTTTAAAGAAAGGATTCAACAAACCAAAAATTATATGAAATTCTCCTTTCATATGCAATGATAATATAAGCATGAAAGCGAATGTATGCAGTGGGTTATAGAGTAACACATTCTGAAACAAGTTAACGAAACCACTGAAAAATATTCGGTGGAAAACCATTTGATAAAATATCTCCCTGTTCAAACCACAGAACAGCAACATTGTGCACAAAGCTGATGAATAACGAACCAAAACGGTGTATAACTAGGATATTGAAATTCCACTTGTTATTATAGCATGTTAACCACACACTCTTTCACTTTTTCTACTTACAGCCATTCAAAAGTAACTGTGTATTCTGACTGGTTTCTTTTACAAACAGCATATGCATCTATAAATGTTCATTATATAAGAGTACACGTTTTACAAGTGAGCAATTTTTGTTGCGAGATATCCTAAAAGCATGAAATGGACCTGTCTCTTGCCTTTTGTCGCGGCTTGACGCGAAATAAGGTACTGTGCACGTTTTTGGCACCATAAGCCAATCAGTCATCACGTGATTGATCAGCTAATACTGCCCAAGTGATTTAAACTACTAAAGTATTAAAACAGTTGTTATGTGGGGATCTGTGCTAACCGAGCAAACACAATTGAGATGAATGGAAACGTTAACCTCAGTGTGCTTAAATACAAAGCTTGTTTGTTAAGCTGATATTGTGGTGCCCTCTACTGGAGACTAATTTAAATAGACTCTGACTCTAGTGTTGCACTCTACTAGAATAGGGGAACCATTTACTAAGGATCTGTTTGATTATTTCATGATATGCTATTTTTTAAGATAACTTGTGACAGATTGGTAAATCGTTAGCATACTTAATCATTTGTGAACGTAGTCATGTTTTGTAAATGATTAATCATCATCTAATCACTTGTAAATGATTTATAACTCAATCTACAAAACAGATAAAAATATTAACAAATCACTTATGAATCATGTATGAACACAGTTGTTTTGTAAACGATTAGTTCATCATTAACTAATCACTTATAAACGCCTTACAACTGAACGTTATTATAAAGTGTTACCTAACTTTGTGAGAGGAACAGCCTGAAAGTTAAGCAGTTATTCACTGAAAGTAGTGCTGTCTACCGTTGTTACCTTCAATAACTTTCGCAGAAATCCTTGGTAATTAGGGTTCCCTCCATGGGTGAATGGTCCCTGCCTTGCCTACTGTATGCACCTACCTTAGTTACATCTCTACGGTAAATGACCTTACTGACACAGTAGCAGTAGTTTCTTGCAGGGCAGGTTTTATTAACCTTAAAGAACTGAAAATGGGATTTTTCAAACCTAGAATTCTTAAGACAACTGCTATTCTTTCACTGGGTACAACACTGTCCATATTCCTGCTGAACTATCCAAGGAAGAACTGCCCTTCGAAACTGGAATCGAATCACTTACTAAAGCAGGATGTTGGAGAACTACAGGCTTGTTCTGCTATTATCCAAGAAGACATGGATGGAGTGGACAAATACATTTTCAGGAAGCTCCTGGGGGAAAATCCCTGCTATCAAGAGTCATTTTATCTCAATGCCACCAAGGATTGTCCATCCTAAATCAGAGATAGAGGGTTTCTGACTGTTCTGACTCAGTAAAGCGGACAAAGATTTCCCCATTGTTTACTCCATGGTGATCCATGAGAAAATTGAGATGTTTGAAAGGCTCCTGAGAGCCATTTACACTCCTCACAATGTGTACTGTGTACTCCTGAGATCTTTAAACAAGCAGTAAGAGCCATTGTGTCCTGCCTGACCAACGTTGTTTGTGGCCAGCAAACTGGAGAGTGTGATTTACGCCTCCTGGTCTCGAGTTCAAGCGGACATCAACTGCATGCAGGATCTGCTCAAGTCACCTGTCCAGTGGAAGTATCTGCTCAACACATGTGGCGCTGATTTCCCCATTAAAACCAATGCAGAAATGGTTCAGTTTCTAAAACACCTGAACGGAAAGAACAGTTTGGAGTCCGAGGCCATAGAGGGCAAAAAGTGACGCTGGCAGTATCATCACAATGTTACAAACACTGTGATTCCTGTGGTGCTGATTTCCCCATTAAAACCAATGCAGAAATGGTTCAGTTTCTAAAACACCTGAACGGAAAGAACAGTTTGGAGTCCGAGGCCATAGAGGGCAAAAAGTGACGCTGGCAGTATCATCACAATGTTACAAACACTGTGATTCGGACTAATGTTAAAAAGTCACCCCCACCAATAAAGACCCCCATGTTCTCAGGAAATGCTTACTTTGTGGTTTCAAGAGAGTTTGTGGAGCACATCTTCAAAAGCAATTGACATTGAAGGAATCTGATGAACTAACCTAAAACACTGTTTTGTTCTAAAGGAGCTCAAGTGTTGATACCGCAATGTAAAAAAAAAAAAAAAAAAAAAAAAAAAAAAAAAAACACTTTCTCATGTCCTGTTCTCTGCAAGGGAAATGACACAACATTGAACTGTTGCAGTGTTGTAGAACATTCACAATGACAATGTGATTTTTGTGTGGAAGTTTACTTGCAAGAACATAACATACAAGAACCCACCCTCCCAAACCATTAATGCAAGTGAACTGGAGAAATGTTACAATTGTGTATGGTGCAATACATTTTTGCTTATTTCCTTAGTCTCATTTGTACATTTCTCCACATTCTTTAATCATACAAGACATTCAGCAGTAAACAATATGTGGCATAACCGTGAGATGTTCAGTGAGCAGATGACAAATAACGCCAGACTTTGGCCCTAAAAATAACATTGCAGTCATAAAAATATATTAATCTTTCTCCTTTGTGGCCTTTTGATATAAATATAGATATTTAAATGTAATGTAGAACATGCATCGACTAGTTCGAAAACGGAGTGCCTTAACTAAGAGCAAGATACAATAGGATCTAGAACATGTTGACAAGATCTACTTAATGAAATGATGCATATAAAAGGTTATTAAAATGTTTAACGCAGAAATCAGATGCCATCTGCCAAGTGCTTGGCACACAAATGCAACAGGGAGAAGAAAAAAAAAAGTCACATAGCGTAACAGGCAGCCGAAGCTTTAAAGGGACAGCTCACCCACGAATAAAAATTCTGTCATTATTTACTCACCCTCACACCATTCCAAATCTGTATGACTCTTGTGTGGAGCACAACATAAGATATTTAGCAGAACGTACAAGCTGCTCTGTTCCTTTTCAATGAAAGTGAATGGGGCCACAACTATCAAAAAGAGCAGCTTGGACATTCTGCTAAATAACTTCTTTTGTGTTCCACAGAAAAAAAGTCATATGGGTTTGGAATGACATAAGAGTGAGTAAACGATGGCAGAATTTTCATTTTGCGGTGAACTATTTCTTTAAAAGGCACTTTTCTGACATCAAGATCTTGCGTTCTCCAGTTAAAAGAAACCCAATACATTCTTTTATTCTTCCAACTTTTCTCTTCAACTCCTCTGACTCACTCTGGCACTGCAGCGGTGGCGATCTCCACCTTCCCACGCATGCCCTGGTCAATCCTAAGTAGAAAAAAACAAAAAAATGTAACAGTGTAAGGGATCAGAATCAAAACCATACCAACACTTCAATTTGATTCAGAAAGAACAGCCGTTTATACACAAATCAATACACAGACAACGTCACAAAAAGGTCTCATGACTTTACACTCAAAGGTTTAGTCTAATCACCAAGACAACTTGTTTAAATGAGGTTAAAAACATAATTATACAAACACAACAAGCAAAAAGATCATTTAAATCAATTAATGTGGAACGTAAGTCAGTTGATTCTGCATTGTTCATTGTACAAACTGGCTGAAAAACATTTTTTGAAGAAAATTTAAGTGAAGCTTGTGCACAACGCAGTTGGTAAGACATTCTAAGTGTTTTATATTATCTGATGTAGACTACACTCTAATGCTCCGTCATGGCCCACTGTGAGGTTTACACTAGGGATGCACCGATACCGATACTGGTATCGGGCCCGATACTGAGCTCTTGTACTCGTACTCGTTAAAATGCTCCGATACCAAACGCCGATACCACACAGCATGTGATAAGTGCCATATTCAGACAAAGAAACACCGACAACAGACAGCAGAATGGAGTTATTAGAGATTAAAGATGTCTACGAAGTATATGTATGCACTGAATATAAAACATTCAGTATTAATGCCTGTATAGCTGATTTGTGCCAGCTGGTAAGCAAAGCACGCTGAGTGGATTGAGTGCACGGCGGCGCAGATGCGCAAGCTTGTCGAGTGAATATCCCTTTCTCACAGACATCACTGGAAAGTTTGTAGTTCGGTCAGATATGTCAAAAAGAAGTAAGTAAAACAATGCACAAGTTACTTAATGGTAGGGAGGAAGGGAGGGAGAGAGAGAGAGTGCGCAATTCTGTTGTGTGATCTTTATTGATGTTCGCTCACTTACCACGCATCATTTGTATTAAAACTAGATCGTAAATATAAGACAATTTATAGGGGCATTCTCTATAAACGTCATTTATGTTTACCCTTAAGCATAGAGGACTTTCTGAAAGTGAAAATAACAGCCTGTGTGAAATGCGCTAGGCTGTACTGTACTTGTCCCTCTCATTCTGCACCAGTACAAATACGTGTGCGCGTTGCGCGTTTTGCTTGCTTCATGAATGTTTCTCAATGCATTTTGTCATGTGTAGGGGTTGGACATGCAGTGAGCAGTAAGAATGTGCATTGGCCAGACATGCATTTGAAAAAAATGTAAA
Organism: Sinocyclocheilus anshuiensis; assembly: GCF_001515605.1. Taxonomy (NCBI): domain Eukaryota; kingdom Metazoa; phylum Chordata; class Actinopteri; order Cypriniformes; family Cyprinidae; genus Sinocyclocheilus; species Sinocyclocheilus anshuiensis. The sequence goes on from NW_015536587.1 coordinate 52,374, forward strand.
CCACCCGTGACTTTACTGTTCAAATCCTTCACCATAAAGTCTGATTTACTAGGCTGGTCATACATACCATACTAACAGTGGCAGAACTGAGAGGACAGAACGTCAGAATCTAAATCTGTGAGATGTTCATTTCAAACACAAGCAAGTTACTGCATTTGGCCAAAAACCTGAATGAAATTAATTCATAACAGTTACTGAATTATTCAGATGTGGAGTTTCACTAGCCTCCAATGTTCCCTCTATACAACACACTTCTATGCAGACCAAAAACTAACTGCAGACTCAAAAATGTGTGGCAAAAGCAAAAGATTTATCGAATTTAGAGCTAAATTAATGTTCTAACAAGATTTGATAAATAACTAAATGTATGTCTTTTTATATATATATATTTCTATATAAAATGTATAAATTATGTAATTTTATATCCAATAAATGTTTATAAATAAAGCAGATAACTAATTACAAATTATAATATCTGCATAATTTAAATCAAGTGTTTAGTACATAGGAAAGAAAGAAATACTGCAGAACCTAATTTTTGTTCTCATTCGTTTTACATCATACTTTGTCAAGTCACTTTTTTCCTCAAATTATATAAAATGTTGTCTAGTCCTTTGAACCCCACTGTACATTATTTCAGTGGTTTTAGTTATTTTATAAACTAAAACGATGATGAGGTCTACCAAAATTAATTGAAGAAATTAAGAATATTTATGTATTTATTATTTTATTTATTTGAATAAATAATGAATAACCTTACAAAAGATTTTAATTGCTTTGGATGTTTTTTTTAAATTTTTTTTTATGGTGAACAGCAAGAAAACAAACTGCAATAGCAATAAGACAAAAACTACAGGAAATACTGCTTGCCTCAGTAGATTTTATAATAAAAGGTCAATGTTGGAATTTCAGCGCAAGTCAACACTTTTGCTCTGGAAATGTGAGACAAATTGTGCTCAATTTAAAAAGTGCAAAACAGCTGCATTCACAACAAATGATTATAGTTAGATGGCGCACAGAAGGAATTTAGCATCTTGATGACAATCAAAGAAGAAGCTCAAAAAGCAACTTTTGGTCCAGTGACCAAGTAAAGGTGTACACTTAATAAAGCCAAACGATTAATTGTTAGTTTTGTGCAATTCAGGCAAGGTCAACAGAGATACAGCAGGGATCTCCGGAATGAAAATACAGATACCTTTTACGTTTTTTCCTATTTTTTTCTTCGTCAAACCTTAGAGGAAAGGCAGGGAGAAGGATTAGGGCATAGAGAGTTTCTGAAGATACCACAGCCAACAGCAGCTAGTACTTGGGAGCAGATCAGACTTTCAGTAAAGTAATTACAAAGCTGGAATACTGATGAGAGAGGAGAGCAATATGGAAACTTCAGTACGGAAGGTAATCATTTAGCATAGCTTGTCAAAACAGTTTCAGAGTAATGAACGTACAGTAGAAACTGATAATTTCCAGTAAAAAAAAAAAAAAAAAAGGAAGCAGGAGGCAGAAGCAGTATATTAAAGGGATACTTACTGTTTAATGCAGTCTGGTATGGAAACATACTCCATCGGGACAAGCTCAGCCAGATCTGTCAGGCTGTACACATACTTGATTTTCTGGCTAAATTTTGAGCTGTAATAGAAAGATTTACATTGAATAATGCATTAATAAGATCACTGCAGGAAATCAATTCATATTAAAACATATCTGAAGGGAACTAGAAAAGGACTGACCTTATAAAAGGTTTTGTGAGGGCCAGGAGGGTGCGAATAAACCAGGACGGGTGCACAATTATCAATGACTTCAAATTCTTCCTTAACCTGTATCAGAACAATGTTGTGTGAATATAAAATTACATTTTTTTTTCAGGGTTCAGAGTTTCTATATATTAAAATTGACTGAAAATAAATATTTTATTATATTATTTTTTAATTTGAGAAAATAGTAAAAAAAAAAATTGAATAAATACAAAAAATAAATTTATATTATGCATTTATTTATTTAAATATAGCATTATTATTATTAAAATGTTTTTACACAGATGTTGACTTGAAATTGGCTTTCTGGGGTTAGAACAAAATGAAGACAGAATGAGTAATTTAATTGAATAGCTCACCCAAAAATAAAAGAAACAAAGTTTGTTAGCAAAAGCTATCAATGAGATTCTCACCTTCGATCTATTTGCTGATAGCATTTTCTGAGCCAGCCCACACTGGGCATCTTTCGGCGTGAAGTGGCTCCATTCAGGTATACAATCATGTAGTTCTCAGCTACAAGCAGCTCTAGAGTTCCTATGACATACCTGAATGATACACAAAATGTTAGTTGCAAAACTACCTGAGGTTTGAGCCATCAAGTGAGGACTTCTCTACATCACCTTCAGGGCTGCTAACAAACTTAAAGGGTTAGTTCACCAAAAAATGAAAATTCTGTCATTAATTACTCATCCTCGTGTTGTTCGAAACCTGTAAGACCTTCATTAATCTTCGGAACTCAATTTAAGATATTTCTGATTAAATCTGAGGGCTCTCTGACCCTCCTATAGACAGCAAGGTAACTACCACGTTCAAGGTCCAGAAAAGTACCAAGATGATCGACAAAGTAGTCCGTGTGACATCAGTGGTTCAACTGTAAAGTTACGAAGCTACGAGAATACTTTTTTGCGCAAAGAAAACAAAAATAACGACTTTATTCCACATTTTCCCAGATCCGGCGCCGCCACACGCTCGCGTCATGGTACTGTCGTGAACGCGCGTCCACAAGTGACGCAGTAGAAGTAATATACATTTTTTAGTGAACTATCCCTTTAAATCAACAGAAAAGCTTGAATCACTGGTCTCCCAAAAATGGGACTATAATGGACTATAGAGTCAAAATGATAATGCATATTTTTGGGGAAAAAGTACAATATACAATAAAAGTACTGCAAAAGAAAAAAAAACGATTTAATTGAAAAAATAATGTACGCTGTGATCGTTACCCAAGAATTGTGATATTTTAGAGTTTTTTGTGAGTTATTGACTGTTACATCATGTAATATTACTTTGAGTCAATTTTACTCCGAATAAAATGGCATCTTATTTTAGTTGATGAGAAAGTACAAAATTATTAATTCCTTCAGTAATCTTGTTGACTAGTTTAAAACTATACGCAAGTTTTCATCAATACAAATGGAAAATAAAACTGTTTACAAATGACCAGGCTGCACTTCTGAGGAAAAATTAGTAGCTAAATTCACCCAAGTTTCACAATATTTGAAATATATTCACAAATTGTGTTGGAAGCAATTAGTAGCAACACATATTTGCCTTAATTTCATCAGTGCTGTCTGTACAATACTTTGCAGAGAATATTCTGCAATGGACTGCAATGTAAAAAATGATTTTTAAAAGTTGTAAAAGATTATTGGAGTACATTTTACAAGAAAAATTTTTACTACTATTTTTTACTACTAGTCTTTCTACTTCAAAATTTCACATTTAATTCAATGTGTTATTTGCCGTTTCTTTGTAATTAGTTGAGAGATTTAGCAATTTCTGAGAGAAAAATTGTTTCTACATGAATTTTTTTCCAGTGTGGTCGCTTTACAGATGTCTCAGATGCCTCTGTTTTAAAGGGATCTTGACCAGAATAAGCCATGCGGAGCATCACTAGAAACAAACCGGTTGAAAACAGCCATCTAGAACTTACTTGAAAAGATTGTCCATGATGTATCTGTAATTTGGTTGATTGCTCTCAGGCATAAAGCAAACAGCAAAGACGATGATGGCATTCAATCCATCGCCATAGTAACCTGCGAAAAGGGGAACCATGTTTGAAAGTGGCTACTGGCAAACGTTTGAATGTTAGTTTGCACTTTTACAGCAATTACACAAGTTGACTGATCTAATCCATCTGAATCAACAGCTCAGTCTGTGTAATTGTTCATTATATAACAGCATGCGACAGCTGTTAGATGGCAAAAGGGAGGGGGAGGAAGTGCAAAAAGGAAGAAAGACAGATGGTAACAGGCTCTTCTGACTGAGAGATTATCTGGAAAAGGTCTGTGGCGTTATAAATGACAGTAAATGCCACAGTACTGCTCTAAAAGCACCAAAGGAGTTGTTCTATGAGTGAGAATGCTGCTAAACACCATAAAACACCTCTAAATGTCTTCAGTTTCACCCACTGACAATTTCGACCATGGACAATTTCACTTCCTGAATGGTGCAAACAGAAAGCGTCCTTGTATAGATAACAGACAGGACACATTGGTATGGAAAGGTGCAGTAACTGACCTCCATGGCTGATAACCCTCTTGTAGGGCTCAATGGCCTTCATGTCCACCCGGTGCTCCTGCTCTCCGATGCGGAAGACTCTCCAGCGACGGCCCTCCTCGCGTTCCTCCGTGCTGGTGAACTCCTGCACCGACTCCACTCCTTTACGCAAGAGGTCCGCATTTTTGGGTTTTGGGAGGTCATCTGACAAGGGAAATAAAGGGTTTATTTGACTTAATATTTGTTATTTTTGAGTATGTGCGCTGTTCAGTTGAGTGTCCATTTATATGATCAGGAATTATGCTTTACTGATTCAGAGTTTAGAAAAAAAAGTTCTGATAGTAAAATCTACCTGCCAAAAATAAAAAAAATGAAAAACTAAATGCATTACACTCATCCTGTGGTCTTTACCAACTAGAAAGCTTCTGTGCACCAAAACAAGCAGACAAATGAAGGAGTATTAAACAAAAAAAAAATCTATTAAATAAACCGGAAAAAAAAAATGTTTTAGTTTTGGCTAAAAATCTCAAATAGCATCATATGTCTCATCTTCAGTACAATCTATTATAGGACGCTCTGTGAAAATATCCAGTCAAGATGGCAGATTCAAGTGAATATACAGGTTTTTATTGAAGTATGACTGAAACGGCAATGATGTCTTAGAAGGTAGCTGCCTATGTAGACAGTAGGTAACACAGTAGACATCAGGGCAGCTAGCTAGGTTTTGGAACAGAGATAATGTAAATACAACATACCTACATACATACATGCTAGTGCTAGTTTCTACCAGTTCATTATGGATACATCTGTCATAAGAATCTTTGTGAAAAAGTGTACTTAATTGTACTGAATGTGCATTTGTATTGTACTTTAAAGCTGCAGTCTGTAAGTTTTGCCTCTGTCGCCATCTCTGTTTGAAAACCTGGAATTGCAGCTGTGTGTGGAATTATCTAGCTTGCGTGGGTTGTAAGTCGGCACGGCTCCAGCGCGGATGAATCTAATGTTCTGAAGAGTATGTGTGGCAGTCAGTCTTGTGTCCACCGGTGTGGATATTTACTGTATTTCGCAATCACAGATTCTAGCCTACGTCTTGGAATATGACCCAAATAAGCATTTTCACCGTATATTGCCATCTGAACAAGTAAGTAACAATTCTGCCACGTTTGTTCTGACCAACTGAGGAAAAAAGCATTACCATAAATCTCGCTACCAATGGTGATTAAATCTAAAGATCGGTTAGCTCATATCACATCAAACCATTCAAATTATTATTATTGTTATACTTTATTCTCAAACTGTTAATGTTAACAACATCAGCATTGGTGACTATAGTGTGTGTATAAGCGAGTAGATTTCAATTTCTGTACAGTCTAATCTCTAATTGTCATACCACTCGAATTTCATATTCGAAGGTCTTACGGGTTTGGAACGACATGAGGGTGAGTAATTAATGATAGAATTTTCATTTTTGGGTGAACTGTCCCTTTAAATAGGCAGACTACACCAATCAAAGAAATGAACAGCAGGTGTGCAAAATTAAACATCGTGTAGCCGAGGAAACTAACTGAAAACTAGGTCATGTGCCAACCATCCAAAACCAAAACAAACACAGATGAACCCTGACATAAACTCACGCCGTTGGTTGACTCTTAAACAGAGTTTTGTTGTGAAATCACCACAGTCACATTTGCGTTTACATGTGGTCTTATTGTGCTTGAATTATTGGTGCGTGTTGCCGTTGTAATGTTTCATTAAAGCTGCAGTCTGTAGGTTTTACCTCTTTGCCGCCATCTCTGTTTGAAACCTGCAACTGCAGTTATTTGCAGAATTATTTTAATTACGTGGTGCACCGGCACGGCTCCAGAGCGGATGAATCTAATGTTTTTAAGGGAGTATGTGTGGCTGTCAGACACCGCACTGGTTTGGACACTGTACTTAGGAATCATTCTAGCCTTTGGAGTATGACCCAAATAAGAATTTTCACCTGTTATTGTCATCTGAACGAGTAAGTAACAAGTCTGCCACTTTTGTTCTGACCAACTGAGGGGAAAAAAGCATTACAATAAATTGCGCTAACAATCGGTTAGCTCATATCACATCAAACCGTGCAAATTATTTTTGTTATACTTTGTTCTCAAAAAACATCAGCATTGCGTGACTATGTGTGTGTATTAGCATTACATGTAGATTTCAGTTTCTGTACAGTCATTACCATTGTCGTACCATTCGAATCTTCTTTCAACACAAAAAGCAAATGATTCTTCCTTAGAACGGGAAGTTTGTGTAATCCCACGTAGGCTATCTGTAATCAGATGCACATTTAAAACTAGAATATAATCTAATTTCAATCACTTAGGCTACATGTTTCATAAACACATAATCCTTTATGGATTACAATCCGCCATCAAAATGATACATTTAATTATTCCAGCTGCTGTGAGAAAAGGCTATAAACGATCGGCCACCTGCAGGATCCTCACATGCGATAGCCTAGTAGCCGGGACAACTTCTTTATGTTTACAGACGTGACGCAATGACACAGTGCCATGCTCGAATTTCCCACGAAAACCTACCCGTACCACTCAAATTATAAAACATTATTATAAGCTAACCGTTGTGAATCGGGCTAAAGTAAGGCGATAGTTTTTAACTGATTATGTACTTGCTCAAATATTGATTTCTGTTGATTTTTAACCAAAAAAAGTTACGGACTGCAGCTTTAAATCTTAAAAAATAGATTTAAAAATTTAAAAAAAAAAAATCACACACACTGTACTTGCAAATAATAAAATATTAATAAAATAAAACGCCAACTCCCTTAAGGAAATGAACCATGATTTTACTACAAATAAAACTATATAAACATGGTTTACATAGTTGAACCATGGTAACCAAATTACCCATGACTTTTCTACACTAACCATAGTTTACCCATGGTATCTGTGGTTATACTAATGGTAATCAATCCGCTAAAAAAAACATGGTTAATACACTTCTACTACAATAAAACCATAGTTAATTTTCTTAAGTGACTGAGTACTTAAGAGTACACTTTCATCACTATGACTCTTAACATAATTAAGTACACTTTTAAATGTGCACTTTGTAATAATCCCTGATAGCACACATACATCACAGAGACGTCTATTTGCAAGACGCATTTTTTAGAGTGTTTGCTCATCTGCAATATGTCTATAGTACTATTCCTATCAGATGTCAAATAGAAGTTTAGAAGATGTCTTTAAGATGTTTATGATTTAGAATGTATGCAAAACTGACATCTTAAAGACGTCTTGTACACAGCAGATGCTTTCCAGATGAAGCGATCTTTAACAGACATCTTGCAGACGTACCTGCGCTATCTGGGATGTCATATTAAACGGTTTACTTCAAAGTACAATTTAAATTATGTTTATATAAACTTTTATCGTAAAAAGTAAACTTATTTTGATGTGTTGACAAACATACTAGGGCACATGTAAAGTACTTGATTATAATTTTAACTAGTGTTATTCAATATTACATTTAAAGTTAATACATTTTAAATGTACTAGATTGCAATAACATCATTACAAATGTTAATTTTACAAATGCGCTTAAATACACAACAAACACATTTCAAAAGAAATGACATTAAAGTATACTTTAGTTTACTATAAATGCTTGTCAGAACTCTAGCAGTGCAACCAAGTATTAATTCAATTACATATAAAGATGTATTAAAGTCCTACTTAAGCGGGTCAATTTTTTTTACCCACTTAAGTATTATTTCTATAATAAGTATGCCTTTAAAAACATATGCTACAATTCTTTTTCACAATGGAAGGCTGCAGTGTTTTTGCCTTTAAATTCAAAAGTGATTCATTTCCAGCTTTAACAAAAATGATCAGGACACCAAAATGAGGCTGATTAACAGAATCAGATCTGATGAGATTGGTGGAAAAACCATGCACAAATCAAAATCCAACCATCAACATTCTCCAACACAAAAACAATGGATAGCCTTTGATTTATAGTGCCATATCATACCATACCAAAGGGTGATATCGCAAAAAGAAAATGAAATCAATGCTGTAGGACTTGATCAGGGAGTAAAACATCCAGTCAGGTAACCTTACCACAAACCGCAGGCCAGTGGCCTGTCGCAAACCAATGAGAAGAAACAATCCTTCCAGGAAAGAGAGAAGAGAGCAGTGGGACAGAAAAACAAAACAAGAACACATAATACTGTTTAACTAGGAGTTATTACACAAAGTCAGTCCATGAAAAGATCTCTGTAACGTTAGTGAGTAAGGAACATTTCTACAGGATCAGAAAAGCACGAGTCTGAATGGCTGCAAAATGACTAATTAATCAGATTAGTTGCTGTTTGGGATTATGTAATAAACCATTAACATTTAAAGGCTAAACCACAGTCATACCTTCCCACTCAAACTCGTTGCTGTTGTCTGAAGGGGTGTCTATATCATCCAGGTCCAGTTCTGTACTCTCATCCAGCTCATCTGACAGGACCGAACCCTCACTGTGGTCTAGGTTTAGGCTGATGTCTGGAGCCAAAAGCTTCTTTTTGGTTTTCTTTGCACTGTTTAGTCCGTAAGACTGTGAAGCTGCAATTAAAACATAATTGATCACAGTGTTTTCTGAACATAGTAACAAATGTATAATTGTCTCTACATATTCATATATGTGACCATGGACCACAAAACCAGTCATAAGGGTCAATTTTTTGAAATTGAGGTTTATACA
>NW_015536587.1:61486-82927 GCF_001515605.1 Sinocyclocheilus anshuiensis
TCCATTAATGTATGGTTTGTTAGGATAGGACAATATCTGGCTAAAATATAAAACTAAAATCTGGAATCTAAGGGTGCAAAAAAATCTAAATATTGAGAAAATCGCCTTTAAATTTGTCCAAATGAAGTTCTTAGCAATGCATATTACTAATCATAAATTTTGTTTTAATATATTTACAGTAGGAAATTTACAAAATATCTTCATAGAACATGATCTTTACTTAATATCCTAATGATTTTTGGCATAAAAGAAAAATCTATAATTTTGACCCATACAATGTATTTTTGGCTATTGCTACAAATATACCCAAGCGACTTAAGACTGGTTTTGTGGTCCAGGGTCACATATTTGAGTATCATTACTGCTTACCAGGTGCTCCTTCACCAGAAGAGCCGGTGAAAAGCTCCTCATCAGGTTGAATATCTTCCTCTTCTGGCAGTGGCCTGGCAACCCAAATAAAACACATTCAAACTTTCTGTAATATAATTTACAAATCTGCTATCATTTAAACCAGATCTTTAAAAAAAAAATCCAACATCAATCAACCTACTCCATTAAAATGTGGTCACAACACCACAAATGCAAGTTCGCTATTTTACAACTATTTTGAACGTGGCTCATCCTATTGAAATCGAAAATGTATAACTCTTTTGATTCTTTTGGTTTTCACTTGTTTATTTTATATTAAGCAGCTATTTTTGCTCTGATGCCAGACTTATTCTTTTGTTATGAATAACCTTACAATTTTGAAAAAAAATTATATTATTTTTCCCCTGCTATGAATAAAATGAACATTAAAAATGATATTTGTTTAGAGTGTAGACACTCATTAATTTCTAAACTAAAAAAGAATTAAAAAATTATATTATTTTTCCCCTGCTATGAATTAAATAAACATTAAAAAGGATATTTAGTTTCTAACTTCTAATATTTATTTTAGCTTCACTCTTTAATTTCTAAACTAAAAAAGAAGAAAAAAAGATGGCATACCTTTCATTTGTTAATTGTATAATCTGCAATAACTATCCACTTTTTACTTTAATACATTTATTTATAATATGTTAATATAATATATTATATTAAAATCATTCTATTAAGCTAATTTGCTGCTCAAGAGATTTCTTAATATCATTGTTGAAAACAGTTGTGATGAAAATTCCAGTGTTTTTCAGGAATTTTGGATGGATAGAACAGCATTTATTTGAAACTTGAAATTTGCAACAATGTAAAAGTCTCTAATTTCACTTTTTATAAATGTAATGTGTCCTTGCTAAATAAAACTATTAATTTATTTCAGACCCCAAAAATCTTTCTGACCCCAAACTTGAATGCTATTGTATGAATAATAAAAAAAAAAAAAAAACATTTTGGTCATGTCGCCCACTACTACCACACACACATACAACATCCTACCTTGGGAAGTCCTCATCTTGCCACTCCTCCTTTAGCTCCACCCCTTCCATTCTCAGCCGCGCCTCTGTGGTAGCAACCGACTCCTGGTGCTCAAAACTGAAAGCAATTCAAAAAAATGAATTCACCTATTAACCAACTGTTTTGGTTTTAAAACAAATCTAGTTCATAGCATGTTATTCACTCACTAAAAACATCCGAGTTAAAAGAGTCCAGAGGTCCAAATCCGATACTGGCTGATAGTCATTCATCACAGAGCTACAACTGTTGTAGTTACGGAGAAATGACTGCAAAGAGCGTCGAACTGCCTAATAAGACCACTGCACATTAAGACGCGGTGTATCACATCTTACGACAGAAAAATCCATTTGGCCCTCTTTGGTGCGTTAAATCTCCAACAAAGGCATGTAAACTCCTGAGGACTTCATATACAATGATTTCTGTTACATACGAGATAAGCTCTTTTACAAATGGAAGTCGGCGATAGAGTTTCACCTTCTTTGGGGAAAGATCTGGGTGGTGACTCTGGAAAGGCCTGAAATTCTTGGAGTGTGCTCAAAGTTCAGTGTTTTCGCCGTAAAGAACAAGCCTGCTCTTATTTCTTGGAAGCAGATTAGGATGCCATTTTTGATAGAACTAAAGTCATTTCACAGCAAGATCATTGGTTGGGGCGGGACGCTCCTCAAGACCACAGACTGAATTTAAAAAATAATACTAAACATTAGATTCAGCGTTTGAATATATTTATAATTTAGACAGTAACAAAAGAGCACAAAGCTCAGAAAAACAATATTCATCCTAATGAGCGGTGTTCAGACTGGAATACTAGCATACTGCTTAGTGTGCAAAAATTGTGAAACAGTATGCAGTACGCAATTTCATACATTAGTAGGCCAGTTATCTCCTCAAAAGAAAAAATAGTAACATCTTCATTTTCTATGCTGTTTTCAAAACTTTCACCACAATTTGGTATGTCTCTAAATAGTTTAAAAGCTTTGTTTGGGTGATTTTGCAATACACATTACATTTATTTTCATTCATTTTTTATTTCAGTTTTAGTCATTTTAATACTTAAACTATATTCCAGTTAGCTGCCAAGACAACATTTCTAATTTTCTAAAGTTTTTCATCTAATATTTATAGTTTATTTTTATTTATAAAAATAGTAGCATTTTACATGCATTACGTATCATGAACTAACAATACAATTTATTAATCTATGTTAATGATAATAAAAAAAATCATGTTCATTTATGTTAATGTTTTAACTTGGAATGTTAAAAAAGAATTAATGTATGTAGATTTAACCTACATCAATAAATGTTGTTCATTAGCTAACGCAATAGCTAACGTGAAATAACATACAACTTAAATGTATAACTTATGTAACAACTTATAGAACCTTACTGAATAACAATACAAATTTTATCATTATGCAAAAAAAAAAAAAATCAGTATATATGTAAATGATCGTGAACACAGTCAAACACCCTGCATCGCATTCAATCAAGTTTCTAAGCAAAACTGGATTTCATAGCCTAAAAATATCTCTTATTCCCATCAACCTGTTATTTGTGTGTGTGTACAAGCTGTTATGTCTTCAAATTTTAATGAACGAGGAGTCATTCATCCACCAGCTGTTTAGTAATTTTAAAGAGAGGCTGGTGCTCAGATGTGAGACACTGGTTAACTGTGGACGGGAGCTAATTGCCATGCCATCCATGTGGTATCCGTCATACTCCTCCAGGGGGAAAGTCTGCCACTCTTTATGCCACCCTCCCTACAAGAGATCTGCAACAGTTCATGCTGTCGAGTCATGGGACGCAACACTGCATGCTTGCTCGTGTCACTTTGTTGACATTAAATTATTACATAAATTAACATGAAAGAAAATCTTTTGAATCCTTTGAAGATCTGTTTTTGTCCATACAATTAAAGTCAATGGGGTCCAAAACAACTTTGGACTCCACTGACTTTCACCGTATGAACAAAAACAACTTTGAATATCGTCTTTTGCATTCATGACATGAGGGTAGGCAAAATGACAATTTTCATTCTTAGGTGAACTATTTCTAAGATTTTGAAAGAGATTTTAAATAGAGGATTGATCAAACACTCAAATCAATCCTGTCATTATAAAGCAGAATCACAGACTTATAGACTGATTAATGTACTTAATAAAAGTGGCACACAGAGAATTATTTATAGAAACTATGTGTACACACCTGAGACTGAGTAGATGATTGAATAGACTGTCCACACCTAGAGACCGTTATGAATGTATCACCTGTATTTTGCATGCCACCACACCCTACAGTAAGAGACAATAACGGCACACAAACAAAAGGCACTTCACGAATAGGGTGTCAAATAAAGTCGGAAACTCAAAAATAAAATGTTTTCTTTTTAAACAAATGTTCCTAACCTTCAGAAATGTCAGATTTATTTTCTATTCATTTTATATGGGGTTTTCAGTGTTAGCACCTTTTTGCATTTGTCTAATGATAATAATAATAATAATTTACTAGCAATAATCATTAAATAGTACAATTAAACTGAAAAAAAAATACAGATAAAAACGTTTTATTTTTGTATTATTTGTATAATATTATAACATTTATTAACATTTTAAATTAGCTTGTATTTTTATATTTTAATTTTAAAGTTGTGTTATGTGCTTTTGTCACTTTCATTAGTTTTTTTTTTACATTTCTATTTAGCTTTAATTTATTTTTAGTTTTAGTCATTTTTTTTTTATCTTCTCATTATTTTCGGTTAGTTGTCAAGAACACATTTCTCATTTTCGTTTAAGTTTTTTTAGTTCAAGTTTCCCATCTAACATTTTTTAGTGTTAGTAACAATAACTTAGCAGAACTTTTACTAATAAATGCTTTTTCTTACAATAACTTTAGTAACAGAGTTGAATGGTTCAATCTGACGAATGAAATCAAAACTACATGCAAAAATTGAGAAAATATTATTTAAGATACTATTTACTTGTCATCCCGTAGAAAATGTCCAAATGATTTCATTTCCAGTGTGTCAAAATTAAGGAACGTTACTTTTTAACAGGAGAAAAATGACACAGTAACAGGGTGGAGTACAAAATGTGGGGCACTAACTAAATATGGCAGTCATAAAAAAATAAATAGAATGAATAGAATATCAATTCAACAGATTAGATCAAAACAATTACATTGTTGTGTGATTTTAATTGTTGAATACAGTAAAGAAGTGGAAGACCTCTGAGGAAGAATGGGCCAAAATCAACGGTATGAAGCTAAAAACATCTTAATGATGAATTTTGTTTCTTACAAACACGCAGCTCTCCACTTCACAAGATGTTAACTGATGGACTGGAGTCGTGTGGATTACTTTTTTGTTTTTTTATCAGCTGTTTGGACTCTCATTCTGACGGCACCCATTCACTGCAGAGGATCCATTGGTGAGCAACATGCAAAAATTGAGAAAATATTATTTAAGATACTATTTACTTGTCATCCCGTAGAAAATGTCCAAATGATTTCATTTCCGGTGTGTCAAAATTAAGGAACGTTACTTTTTAACAGGAGAAAAATGACACAGTAACAGGGTGGAGTACAAAATGTGGGGCACTAACTAAATATGGCAGTCATAAAAAAATAAATAGAATGAATAGAATATCAATTCAACAGATTAGATCAAAACAATTACATTGTTGTGTGATTTTAATTGTTGAATACAGTAAAGAAGTGGAAGACCTCTGAGGAAGAATGGGCCAAAATCAACGGTATGAAGCTAAAAACATCTTAATGATGAATTTTGTTTCTTACAAACACGCAGCTCTCCACTTCACAAGATGTTAACTGATGGACTGGAGTCGTGTGGATTACTTTTTTGTTTTTTTATCAGCTGTTTGGACTCTCATTCTGACGGCACCCATTCACTGCAGAGGATCCATTGGTGAGCAAGTGATGTAATGCTACATTTCTCCAAATCTGTTTCCATGAAGAAACAAACTCATCTACATCTTGGACAGCCTGAGGGCGAATACATTTTCAGCAAATGTTCATTTTTGCCTGAACTATTCCTTTAAGGAAAGACACAAACATTTGATGTATTTAGTTGTTTTTCTTGCTGTTAATTTCATGCTAAATAATAGTTTACCAAACTTATAGTTCTCCCGACAAAACTCAACTAATGGCCAAAAATAGTCATGGGAAACCCAAGTGTAGCATATCATGGACTGTGCCAGTGACAGTCTTAAAACATAGTGTCCTGCCTACATAGACAGCATTTGTTTCGAGACACAGACAGTGTCCCCATTACCTTCCGTTGTGTTCAGCTGGTGAAGAGAGTGTTTGCGGCGCTCGCACAGGAGTTGAAGTCCTCACGCCTTGTTTTTGTCTATTGTCTGGAGCCGCTGCTGCCTGCGGCGGATCTCCTGGTCGGATCGCACTGCCTCCATTCGCCGGCGAATTCCCTGCTAAGGTGTCCTGAGGTGGTTCTTCCCCAGAATGAACCGATGATGATAACGATAATGCGCTACTTATATTGGGTATGAAGCTAAAAACATCTTAATGATGAATTTTGTTTCTTACAAACACGCAGCTCTCCGCTTCACAAGATGTTAACTGATGGACTGGAGTCGTGTGGATTACTTTTTTGTTTTTTTTTCAGCTGTTTGGACTCTCATTCTGACGGCACCCATTCACTGCAGAGGATCCATTGGTGAGCAAGTGATGTAATGCTACATTTCTCCAAATCTGTTTCCATGAAGAAACAAACTCATCTACATCTTGGACAGCCTGAGGGCGAATACATTTTCAGCAAATGTTCATTTTTGCCTGAACTATTCCTTTAAGGAAAGACACAAACATTTGATGTATTTAGTTGTTTTTCTTGCTGTTAATTTCATGCTAAATAATAGTTTACCAAACTTATAGTTCTCCCGACAAAACTCAACTAATGGCCAAAAATAGTCATGGGAAACCCAAGTGTAGCATATCATGGACTGTGCCAGTGACAGTCTTAAAACATAGTGTCCTGCCTACATAGACAGCATTTGTTTCGAGACACAGACAGTGTCCCCATTACCTTCCGTTGTGTTCAGCTGGTGAAG
Source organism: Sinocyclocheilus anshuiensis (assembly GCF_001515605.1). NCBI lineage: Eukaryota > Metazoa > Chordata > Actinopteri > Cypriniformes > Cyprinidae > Sinocyclocheilus > Sinocyclocheilus anshuiensis. The sequence continues at coordinate 67,998 of NW_015536587.1, forward strand.
AGAGTGTTTGCGGCGCTCGCACAGGAGTTGAAGTCCTCACGCCTTGTTTTTGTCTATTGTCTGGAGCCGCTGCTGCCTGCGGCGGATCTCCTGGTCGGATCGCACTGCCTCCATTCGCCGGCGAATTCCCTGCTAAGGTGTCCTGAGGTGGTTCTTCCCCAGAATGAACCGATGATGATAACGATAATGCGCTACTTATATTTCTGTTTTCTCGCGTCTCAGATGTCCGGTTGTGTGTGTCTGATTCGGGATTACTTTTGCTGGCGTTCAGATCACTCGAGTCTCTCTGGTTTGAGACTTCTTCAGTCGCTATTACATCTGTGGCCATGATTATAACTTAACCGATCCGCAAAAGCGCAACAACAATCCTATGCACGGAAAACAACCCTTAATATTCAAACAATAACGACGTCACATAGTCTTTGATATCTCTGATTAATAGTAATACTTACAACAGATTGTGTTTAAATTACGAGCATTCATGTGTCTATCAAGTATGTTGCAAAACAATCTTGCCCTTTCAAGTAAACTCGCCGTTGAGTGTGTGTTTAGTGGGCCAGCAGTGCGCAGTCAGTCCCTCTTCCTCTCCCGCTTCCTTCCTGCAGCACAACTGCTGTCAGTTTAACGCGTATAACGACACGAAATGCGTGGAAATAGCATTTAAACCCGTCGATAGCGGCCTAGAGGGCAGGTTTAACAGCTGACAGACTCCACAGACCCATCTCATCTGTTGCTTTAACCGGCCGTCATTCTTCTTTTGGAAGTCTCGACTCTCTGGTAAACTGCGCTGAAGTCTGACTCAATAACACGCACAACTTCCTGTCATAATGTTGCTCTAATTCAAAATAAAAGTCTGCCGGTTTCTTTCTTAAAAGTCACGCATGGCTGTAAAAGGAGTACCTAATCTGTGATTTAATGCCAGGTTAATAGTAAAAGTGCATTAACAAGAACGTATTTATTCTAGTTAATTTAAACAACAACAACAACAAAAAAATACATTTTCATTACTTGAAATAAAATAAATGTTAACTGAAATAAAATAAAATATAGTAACTTCAACATTTATTTCAGCTAGTTGACAGGGCAACATTTCTCATTTTCATTTAGTTTATCTTGATGTTCTAGAATAACTAAAACTAAAACTGAAATTAAAACGAAGAAAAGCTATACAGACATTTTAAAACAATAAAAACGACAAAAACACAAACTTACCAGAACTTTAACTACAATTAAAGTTAATTAAGTAATCACATAGTTGTGACGTCAATTCCATCACAGTTTTTTCAATAGTGAACTTTACCAACGACAAAAGCGTCCGTGAAGAGCTTACAATTAAATATGAGACGTGGTGTGCGAAGAAATTCAAGGTACATATCACATTTAGACAGAATATTTATTCCATTTTGTCAAATTATGGAAGGAAGTGTGAAACTTACATTTAATTATGTGCATTAGCTAGTCATGAACTTAGCCTTAGCAAGACTTTCCTTAAAAGAACTCTAAGGAGAATATATATTCAATAAATTGAGATGTAATTGAAATGACAACGGTGGATGGATTTTGTTGTTGTTGTTGTTGTTCCGAAAAATGGCAGTGACTTAATTCCTCTGTGATGAATGTGTCCACTGTTGAATATTGTTAGCAGACAAAATAAATAGTTAGTTTTTTTTTTTTTTTTTAAGATCTCAGGGCGAAAATTGTCCATAGTTAAGGAAACACCAATGTACGCAACCGACAGTAGATGTATGATTCTGACCTAACTAGTCAAATGAATAGATGTAATAACATAAGGCTGTCAAGTATTGATCTATACACTAGGTGGCGACAGAACACTATATTAGATGAGCTCTTTCAGTAATTAATCTCTGAATAGAAGAACCTTCCTAATAATTGAAGATTAATGATTCAGTGTCAAGAATGAAATCACAATGAATATTTTTTTAGATTAATGTTTTTATACTCCAAAATATGGTAGAACATGGAAGTTAATTTTTTCCCCACAAATTAATTTTTATAAGACTGTATTTACTTGATTACTACTTGATTTTGATTACTTCAATACACATGATTATAATAAGTCATTGATGTTTTAGTGATGCAGAATGCAAATCTGAGATGTCTAAAGCAGAGACGTTTTCATGCCAGTCTGTGGTTTTCAACAACATAGACTTTAGTCAAGAATGAAGATAGATAGATAGATAGATAGATAGATAGATAGATAGATAGATGATTTTAGGTGATTTTAATAACAATGCTAACTTAATGCAATGCATATAATTATAACATAATATGAAACATCTAAAATGTTGATTGCTTGCTTAAACACATTTCCAATCCTAAAAAAGGCAGCATAAAAAAGAGACAGTTATACATAATAAAACAAGCAGTTCTTCAGGCTGTGTTGCTGTAGGCTTAAATTTTAACACACTAGTTTAAAAATGCTGTCTGTATATTTAGAGAGAGAAATAAACATCTCTAAAATGATTTTGAGATGTCAAAATGTTTGATGTTAAAATATTCTGCAATTCATTTTTTCAAAATATCAAATAAAAACCACTGAAATGTGCATTTTCAGAATGAGCAATTATGAGCAAACACCTACAAATATAATTACAATTACAAAGACTTTTATTATAAACTATAATTATGTAAATAATTTATTAATCATTATAAATGGCACAGGGCTATAAATATTTTTAGTTTTCTTTTTTCTTTTCTTCTTTTTTTAAACAATTAGATAAAACAATCAATATTCCCCCAGGAAGGGATTCATTTAATGATGAAGTCCATGATTTATTGGTCTTGTCTTATTATCAAATGAGGTTACTTCATACTGCATGATGAGAATGAGCAATTAGTGTATGCAAATGAGAGAGGACTCTGAGCTTTCACTAATTTTGTGACAGAACAAAGAAAATGTACAGAGCTTACAGGTTTGTGACTGCATACCACTAAAATCTAAAATGCAAAATAGACACAATGTAAAATACAGAGATATTTTCAGAAGTTGCACTGATTTTACCATGGTTTATCCGGATATGGACGCACTGTGCCTGATAGCTTCTGGCTATAGGAGACTGATAATGTGACTGATAATATGAACTGCTCCGTAATACCACAGATATCTGCGATGTGTGCTCAGGATCATTGAGTATAATCACTAATTAGCATACTGCTATTTGCTCTGTCTGATCGAACGGCCTCATTAAGTAACAGATAATCCCACAATATTCAAAGTTTACAGTACCTTTTTGTTTCTGCTTGCCGAGATGTTTGCCGATGGCTCCGTTCAGGCGTTATACACAAATAAAGACCAGATGCTGACTTTGATGTGAGAATTTGTGCACAAAATGTGCATATCTCCACTATGAAAATGACGGTTAGTCATTGGACTTCTCATTAACTAGAGTAAATTTGCTTAATAACTCATTAAATAGGTTGTTTTATACTTTTCCTCTTTTCTAATTATCAAATGTTTGTTGTCTGGTTGATAATAAAAATGTCTATTTTCTCCATACAGATGGACTGAGGTATTTGTGCCTTCTTACAGATGGTGTGACAAGAGTAAAAAACTTTACAGCGACTAAAAGGAAGAATAAAATATTGATTTGCCTGTATGCAAATGAGCTAAAATACACTCGTTCCTCAGAAATAACCTCCTCAAACATTTGGAATCCTGTGTGTGATCAGGAGTGTGTTCAACGGGATTTGATTCGGTTGACCTCCGGGCTGCGTAGCTGATTCGCTTTCTCTCCGTCGGTGTTGTGAATGTTTCAAACGCAACCTTTCTTTTTCCTGAGTCGGGGCGCGAGATGTTTGATGTTTTCCTCTTGTGGAGCGCGACGAGATGAAGTGAGTTCTACATTTATGAGGACATAACAAGGAAGCTATTGCGCAAACATATTTCCCTGCTTCGGCTGGCATGAAAGAGCCACTCAGTTGGATTTCAGAAAAGATAATTGCCTAAATGTTTACAAGTTAGCGAGAGTTTAAAACGGCTGCACTAACAAAGCATCATTCAAGATGACCGCATAGAACGGTAACAAAATTGGTGTAATAGCCTACCAAGAGGCTAAACCCATCTAAGCGCTGATATTGCTGGATTGAGCATCCAATTTCCACAAGTGGGGCAGTGGGAAGTATTTAGGCTAGTTGAAGTACACGTCTTAATGAGAAAAGACAAAAAAGAATTCATGTGCATGATTTATGCAGTCTGTTTCTAGGAGCACATGCATAATTATTTATGATTGCTGAGCCCGAGAAAGACGCGTAGAGAAAGAGAAACAGGTAAAAAATTCAAAAGCAGAAGAAGTTAAATGAATATTTAAGGGGACGATGAAATATTTAGGGGAAACAAATTAGAAAAACATTTAAAACAGCATGATAAATAATAGTGGGAGTTGTCGGGTGGGCTGCCACGAGGCCTTAAACATCCGGGTGGTGTCTGATCCCAGCCTCGCAATTTGTTTTCCATATGCCGGTCGTTATGGGGGCACGGTCAGTATGCGTGGGCTGGCACGTTGCAGGGAAATATAAGCTTAAGCTTTTTGTTCAGAGCGGTTGGATGGATGCCATGGGCTAGTCACGATTTAATGTGTCGACTGGTCTGGTACAAGTGGAGGGCAGGACGCTGGCATTGACGAGAGGGAGAGATGATGGTTTATGCCAGAGGACCGGCCTCCAGCTAGGACAAATAAAAACCAGGAAGAGTTCAGGATTCAATGAACTTGTTAATATTGTTGTTTACAGGAGCACATTTGAACTGACATTATTTCCAGATAAGAGACCAAATTTAAGCAAAATCAGTGTAAGAAATAGAATTCACATTTATTGGTAAAGTTTCAAGCCCCGGATTTTGCTTTGAGAACTGCTTATCAATATTGTTATAATCAAACTTTGGTATTAGTATTATATTTTAATATTACAATAAATATAGATCAAATCATAAGCAAAGGTATTAACATGATGCAGGCTGAATTGGGAATTGTTGAAAACAACACACAGAAACATTTTCATCCCTTTTATGTTTTTTTTTTTTTTTTAAGTTTATAAGCATATTTATTTTCCTACTCTGCATGATTATATGATTTAGCATTGATTTTCTCCAGGACAGGCCTGTGACCCTATTTTGGGTTGCGAACGACTGTTATATACACTGAAAATTGGTGTATAATTAAAGAATGTTTAATTTTAATTAATTAAATAATTTTGACTCATAAATCACTAGCAAATTTCACAATTACAAGAAACAGCAAATAACACATTGAAAATACAATATATTTAACATAAAATATACAATATTGAGAGTAGTCCAATTGGAATGGAATAGAGTAGATGGAATCTGGCAGCAGTAATATTTAAATAACAAGTTAATTTAGTGCAGTTCAGTTCAATTTGGGCTAAACGGACCATTTCTAGTATTAAATAAATGTACAATAAATGTATACCATTTTCCGTATATCACAAATAAACATTTTCGGTAACACTTCCATTTGTTCCATTTGTAAACATTAGTTAACTACATAAGTTAACATAAACTAACAATGAAAAAAACTTCTAAAGCATTTATTAATCTAAGTTAATGTTGATTCCAACATTTACTAAAGCATTATTAAAATCAAAAGTTGTATATTTTAATGTTATTTAATGGACCTGAGCTAACATTGACTAACAGTTGTATTTTTATTAACTAACGTTAAAAAAGATGAATAAATGCTGTAATAAATGTATTGCTCATTGTTAGTTATGTTAGTTAATTCATTAAATATAGTTAACAAATGGAACCTTATTGTAAAGTGTTACCATATGTTCTTATTCTTTTAACTCAGAGATTGTTGTGGCACCATATTATATTTCCTAAAATAAGATATTGGCTTGGCAATCACATTTTAGAGATCTATAAATGTTTTTATGTTGACTTTCATTCTATTTGAAAAGAGTTCAATGTGATCATTCAAAGTACATCATTCGTATAGCTGTTTTTGAGTTTTTATTTTCTTGCAACACTCATTGGCCTCTTGTTTAATTTCCATTTTTCCAGATCTGAAAATAATTAAATCAGCAAACAAATAATTAATAGAGTCAATGAGAACAATTAGTTCAAAGACGCCTTTGAGAATTGGCCATGCATAGTGAATTGGTTAATTATCATACTACAAAATAATTGAGTGGAGGAGCTCTCTGCGTGTGTGATTCTGCTTGTGTGTGCTTATTGACTTCTTCTATGCAGCTTTTTTGTCATTTCTGAAGCTCCATCTAGTCCCCATTCACTTTCATTATATAGAAAAGAGCAGCGTGAACAGTTGTCACAACATCTCCATTTGTGTTCCACGGAAGAAAATAAAAAAATTCGGAACAAAATGAACGTGAGTAAATAATGATTAAATCATTATTTATTTATTTTTTTTTCTCTATTCATGATGGCGCCGCAAATGGCAGCCAGGACGCTGAGCTCCGCGATTCTTCTATTTGTTCATTTTCAGTTGAAATATCCCTAAAAATGTCTTCTTTCTTTGTTTCCGATGGACATTTATTGGCATTCCAGAAGCTGAAAATAATTTTAATGGCTCTCTATTACAGGTCATCATCCTCAAAACCTAGATTGATTTTTTATTTACACTAATCATTGCATGTAACTGTCCTGCACTGGCCCTTGACAAAAGTAATGCAATGACACCCATGTTAAACTCTATTATAACATGTACTGAAGGTTGTGACACTAATCTCAGTGACCTACACGGCCCATACATCAGAGCGTGTCTATCTGCTGACAGCGTGCTGTATCTAGGGGCCCGTGCTGCCGGTGGGGCTACGAGGCAGAGCGATCGGTGCCATCGCTATAACCCTGTCCGCAGTCGAAGATCATTACCCCCGTGACTGATGTGCGGGGCAGTCCGGAGTGAGCGCGTTTATTTCCCTATGCTGGGGTGGGCGTCTCGCCCCCATGAGGAGGACAGCCCTTCACGTTTTGTTAGCGTTGTCATGGTTCTCGTGTAAAATCGGGGCCCTCTTGCACACTTACAGCTCGGCTTATTCTCCATCCTTGTTTCAGGAATCATCCATCTGTGGATGCTGGACTTGATTTTAAGAAAGAACAGATATGCTGTCGTTATTTTGATTCAGTATATAAAATTCTAGCTGTTAATTTTAAGTTGGCTTGTCATTATTGCGAAATTAATTTTGTTATAATGACCAGCTGACTGTACATTATGCTTATCATGAATGACAAGAAGTATTGGTTTTACTTTAAAAAGATATGCGAGAAATTATATACATATATATACAGTGGTGTGAAAAAGTGTTGGCCCCCTTCCTGATTTCTTATTTTTTTGCATGTTTGTCACACTTTAATGTTTCAGATCATCAAACAAATTTAAATATTAGTAAAAGATAACACAAGTGAACACAACATGCAGTTTTTAAATGAAGGTTTTTATTATTAAGGGAAAACAAAATCCAAAACTACATGGCCCTGTGTGAAAAAGTGTTTGCCCCCTAAAGTATTTGATATATTATATTAAAAGTAATAGCAATTATCGCATTTTGTATGTAGTTTAAAAATTAGATTTTTTTTTTAAATGATATGAAGCGTTATGCGAAATTAGAAAAAAACATATGTTCAGTTTATGGCAAATGTGCTGTGCATTTATGTTTTTATTGGTTATGAAGTGAGTTAAGCTAATGAACTTTAATGAGTTTTATAACGAAATTTAATGAATAAAAATTCTCATTACAGAATCAAAATAGCACTAATACATGCCATCTTTATAAAAAATATAGCTACATTTATTACACTTAATATTATAAACTATAATATTAACTGTAAGATTAAACTGTTCTGACTGTAAATTAATTGCTAGGTGTTTATTTTATTATGTTAAGAGTCACATTCTGTGCTGTTCTACGGTGGCTGCCGAGGATCAAATGACTCACATCCCAGATTGTTCCTTTTACCATAGCACTGAATCTTATAGTAATTTACAGCCCAGGCTGGATATAAACCTTAAGCCAGATTTTACTACTAAGGTGAAGTGTGGCATTGCATGTTACAGTGTAGTATTTTCAGACAAGCTCATAAAGCAGAAAAATAGTAGTGTTTGCATCTTAAAGACGGCTGCAGACGGCCCAGATATAGATGACCAGGCTTCACTTTTACAAAACTAACGACCAGAGCAGACCACTTCAGCTTTGCCGTCCAAAATCTTCATTGCACACATTCAGCTTTTTATAAATGCACTCTTTAATTCTTCCATTTATGGCTCCGTAATTAAAATCTCTAGCCCTGTGACCCGAGGGATCATTGAATGAGTGATAATGAATGGGATCAGGGCAGAAGCCTAGGAAGGATGGCACCTTGCCACATCTTCAAGGTTAAACTGATAGTGTATGGTCAGCATGGAGAACAATGGACTGTGTCTTGTACCTTATAAAGCAATAAATGATTGTTTCTAGTATTACAATAAGTGCCATTAAAATAGATGGGGCAGTAAAGATATAACAACTAGCATTTCATCTAAAAGCATAAATTTGTGGTTATAAAAACTTTCTTAAAAGTTCTTAAATAACAGTCTGCATTAAATCATTACACCAGTATATGGTCGAATCGATTCATTGAATCATTCGGTTCAAAACCTCTGATTCATTCTGGAACAAAGCGAGTGACTGTATTATGAATGAACCATTGAATCATTCATTTAACCAATTAGTTTAAAAGTACTGATTCTTGGAGGAATGAAACACCGCTATTGAGAAGCATTGGCAAATGTGGCTTTGCTTGGAACTATTTTTATTATCAGGGCAAAATATAAAAATTTCTGAGAAAAACTGTGAGTTACTTGATATTAGCTTCACTTAAGCGTTGAATGAAAGCAGTATCAATCGCAATTGTATTGATATTTAGTATTAATTATTTGATTGTTTAATTCAGTTCACCACGTCAAATCTATTCTATAAAAGCTTGTTTCCACCACAGGGTCAAAAATTAATAAATAAAAAGTAATAGCGACATTTTATCTTCCGATTCAGACTTTTTTCTTACAGTTATAACTTTATATCTCACAGTTTCGACTTTTTTTTTTTTTTTAGAATTGTGAGATGTCAACTCAGAATTTTGAGGGGAAAAAAAGTCAGAATTCTGAGTTTATATCTCACAATTCTATGTTTTCTCTCAGAATTGCAAGAATAAAAGTTCGGATTGTGGGATTAAAAAATCACAATTACTTTTTTAAAATCGTAAAATTGACTCGCTGATTAAATGTTTACTGATTCAAATGCTCTCCTTTTTCTCTCTTTTGAACACACCAACACAATCCTCTTTGACAGTTATCGTCAATGGAATATTACCCTCATAATATTGATTCATCATAAATTGTAGTTATTTTAAGAGCTTGACATGGCAAATGCAAAGTGAAATTAAATATAAATATGAATATAAATACACAGGAATTGAACAAAGTCCCTATGAACAAGATCTGGGGAAAAAACAAGAAAAAAAGCACCATTTGTTCCAATCCATCTCAGCGGTTTGTCTGTCAGTCAGAAACACAACTCGGACGTGCGAGCTGGCAGTGCCTCCCGTTTGATGTTTCCTTGCTTTGACTTCAAAATTCTCAGGATATAAGCACAAGCTCTGTTTGAGCTGTGTGGAAAAGGCCTATTGACAACCGCTGATCTATTCAGCAGGGGACGGAATTTGATGGTGTTGCAGCTAAACTTATAATTGCGTTCGCTATCATAAATGTTTAACCGATTACCGGCGAATAAACAACACCGGCGAATCTACATCGTTATCCTGCTTTTCCTGTCCCATAAAGAATTTAGCATCTCCCTCACAACCAACCCGACAACTACAAAAATACTTCCTTCTCGCTTTCTTTAAAAGAAAAAAAAGAAGAGAAATATGAAATATTTTCTCTGTGGTTACTGAGACCTCTGTATTTCAAGTGATACTGACCTAAAAAGGTTGATCAAAGCCTGTTGGAACTCCGCAGCCTGCAGCGAGCAATAAATTGGACCATTCGATGTTTTTGCACCGACAAATTATTCTCCTGAGTCCTAACATTCTTGGTTGCAACTCAATTAGCTGGAGACAGATGTAGCAAGTATTCAACATTTAATGTTTAATAGATTTTTCAATATTTTAACATTCCTAGCCCTAGTTAGAATGGAAATGCTCCATTTCATGAAAATAATAACTATTTGCTTATAATTCCCACATAAACGGCGAGTTTGCGCGGTGTACGTGACAGCATCCTATCTGCCCGAGACGCTTCTCGCTCTGTTTAAATCCCCGCAGGCTATTCTGTCGTGCTGAAGTGGCTCACAGCATCTCTCCTTTCATGTGGCTGTTAAAAGACAATATTTCTCCTTTTTTTGTGGAGGATAGACTTTCTCCAGACACCATTCCTCCTGCTTTAGGCACAGATGATCTGGGGAAAAAAAGAAAATTTGACTGAAAGATGGATGGAACAAACCGTACGACCTCTGAATAGTCACATATTAACTTTCACGTTCTGCACTCCGTTGACGTGCGCACATATAGCTTATTTACATTATTTTTTTTAGCAGTTTTCTATTTGTATACTCACAAAAACACCCATGTATTCATTGTCTTTACGTATTAAAGAAGTTGTTCACACAAAAATGTAAATAATTCATTATTTACTCACTCATGTCAGTCCACGTCTGTAGAGTTTAATCAGGTTAGACGCCATATTGAATTTAACACATGAAAATGAGGCTGTGACTTACAGTGTTTATAATGGCACACACTGTATAAATGTCATTGATCATGTAATTTTCACAACTTTCTGAACTGTTTTATGGAGTTTTTGTCTATTGAATATTTTTTTCAGAAGGGCGTTTCAGAACAATCACGAAAACAGTCAAATCTATTGAACGCACCTCAAAGAGTCATTTTCATTCCTGTCAAAAATTGTATATGCCGCTACCCGATGGAAGCTTGTTTCTGCCATGGGATAAAAAAGTAATTGTGACTTTGCATATCACAATTTGGACTTTTTTCTCTCATAATTCAAAATTTATATCAAACTTTTTATTGCAATTCTGAAAAAAAAAAAAAACGTCATAATTGTGGGATGTCGACTCAATTCTGAGAAAAAAGTCCAATTGGTGAGATATAAATGTGCAATTGCAAGAAATAAAGTCAGAATTGTGAGATAAATTGTTGCAATTAGCTTTTTTTATTTTTGTATTCTGTGGCGGAAACAACAAGACAATTGCGAGATGTACATGTAAACTCAGAATTCAGAGAAAAAAGTCAGAATTTCAAAATATAAAATCATAATTCTGAGGAAAAAAAGTCAGAATTGCGAGATATAAACCTAAAGTCAGAATTTATACAGTATGCAATTCTTAGTTTATATCTCGCAATTCTGAATTTTTCTCAGAATTGCAAGATACAAAGTCCAAATTGTGAGATAAAAAGTTACAATTACTTTTATATATACTTGTTTCCACAACTAATCCCGTTGTGGAAACAAGCTTCCATACTACCTTGACTAAGGTCTAAAAGGTTAGCTCCGAAAATGACTCAAATGTACCATAACACTGGTCCATATGACTTGTGTGCTGTTTCAACTCTTCTGAAGTCATAGGATTGTTAGGAACAGGTTGAAATTTAAGTTATTAACTTATAATCTCCCACTGGAACGATTTGAGGGTGAGTAAATGAATTTTTTCCCGTTCTGGACAGATAATGGATTAGTATTAGCAGCGACGCCGGGCCTTATCTGTTGTCACTGAATGGCTTGCTAGAGAGCGGTATCATGGGAAGACCTAAATAGATGACATGCTCTCACTGAATTATGGGGCCACAAAAATAATCACATCAAGATGTATGTGTCCGTATAACATATCTGCATCAACCTGCCCCATCGATCACTTCATCAAAGAGCCAAGGTTCTGGAGTGACAGGAATATGTGCTTAAACTCTCATTGTTTTGGAGAGGGCATGTCATATTAACCCTTGGAAATGAAGTTGTACCAGCGAGCTCGCAGCCAGATTTTTAACGGTGACTGATCTAAGTGCTTTTCAAGCATCATTTATCACAAATGGCTGGACGGCCATGTGCTATGATGTGAAGATGTAACTGATCTTCATAACTAGACATTCGATGACAACAGACAACTGAAGCAATTCTGTTTTGGCCAGTCTGACTGTCTTGTTAGGACAGTAGCACAATTTAAGGTATTAATGTTGATATGAATAAATAATGCTCATTTAATTTGCTTAATAAACATGCATTGCAAGGCATTCCATCAAATCTTAACAAGAAAAAATTTAAATAGTAAATTGTTTTAAACAACAAAATTAATATTAGTATTAAATAATAATTTACATATTATATATTGTTTAAGTATGAAATATTTTTAATGCAAACAGTTTTAAATAATAATAAATAGAATTTTGATTAAACAACATTTAAATATGATTCTAAAATACTTTAAATAATTGATTTTGTTATTAAAATGCATTTTAAATAGTCAATAGTTTTAAATAATAATAGTAATAATAATAATATAACAACATTTCAAATAATTAATTATTAAGTTAATTATTAAGTATAGTAAATAATTTTATATAAAATATTATTATTATTATTAATAATGAATATCCTACAGTGATTGCAAAATATGCCTGTTTTATTGCCTTGTTTTGAATATGAATATGTTGGGCATTATCAAAAAGCATAATTTTCATTGTAGCACCATTTAATGTATTAATGTTGATCTGAATAAATAAATCTGTTAATATCATTTGAATTTAATTTGCTTAATAAACATGCTTTACAAGGCATTCAATTAAATGTTATCAAGAAAAAAAGAGTGAATTGTTTTAAAACTAATATTAAGTATTAAATATAATTTGCATATTATTATATATTGTTAAAATATTAAATAATATTTTAAATGGCAAACGATTTGAAATAATAATACATAGTATTTTGATTAAATAACATTTAAATATGATTATAAAACATTTACAATAATTTATTATTAAATTGTATTTAAAATCGTTTTAAATAATAAAAATAATAACGACGATAATATAATTACATAATATTTCAAATAGTAAATCGTTATTAATAGTTATTAATTATAGTAAATACTTTCATATAAACATTTTTATTAATCAATATCCTACAATGATTGCAAAATGTGCCCATTTATGAATATGAATATTTAAACAAGGTATTATCAATAAACATGATTTTTATTGCATTACTGACTAATTATAAAGAATTAGGAAAGGCTATGCTTAAAAAATCGATCCACTAAACCACTAAACACTGGTACTGCTATTAATGTTCAATGTTGTGTTACAGATGAAAGCCTGGTCTGTATGATGGTTTTTATTGACAGAACATATCTTTAATTACATTTTTAAATTAATTCTCATAGTTTATTTGCTTTAATGTTGATGCATTTCAAAAGTAGGGCCACCAACATAAATGTGAAACTGTGTGCTTCAGGCGTAATGTTAAATTTAATATGCATCAACACACATGTGGGGAAAATACTAGGTTTTTAGCATCACTAAAGCACCAAAACAGTCGATTAAATTAGTGCAGCACACACAGGGACATAAATAACATAATATGGAGTCTGAGAGAGTGGACCTTCTAGAAAAATAATAGCTCAAACAACCCATTTACCACCCTGAAACAACATAATAATCCCTCTGTCTCCAGGGGTTAAGTGGAATGCCAATACAGTATTGACAAAATGTCAGTCTGCCGCACAGAGTCCTTGTTCACACACTGCTTTATATGAGGATACAGCCTGTGCAGATAGACACGCATGTTTATCACTCAAGGTCAAGCCAGCAATGCCGTGACAGGCTTAAGTTTCATTGATTCATGCTTGATAGCTTTATACTGACTCTGAGACAATGGGGCGTCTTTGTCAGATTTGTTGTAGGCAAGTGTATAACTGCTGAAGTCCTTCTTTAGAGGTACGCAAACATGCTAATTCTCTTGTTGCCATTCGTTTTTAGCTTAACTCCAAGAATCGTAGCACTTCACAACCACCAGTGACCTAAAGTTGACCTTTTCGTTGAAAGAGTGCTGTCATTGTTCCATTGTTCATTAAAAAAATGGACCTTTCCCCAACTCTCAGAGGTAGCAGCAGAATTGCAAATCTCTCTATTTCTCTTCAGAGAGTGTCTGCCTGGCTTTAGCAAGCCACTATCCATTGGTTTTAGAGCTGAATGCAGCTGTGAGTGGGAATTGGCAGCAGTATAACGGCTTTTATTGCTACACATTGGCTCAGTGGGTTCGAGACTACCACTGTGCAAAATTAACTGCCAATGAAATGTTCCCTTGAGTCAATCTGTCTGCTTTATTAACAAAGTAATGTGGTTATGCTTTAATTGGCTCTTTTATTGTTAGCCAAATGAGATCAAATGATAGAACACATGGTTGCAAAGAGGAGACCATTAGTGGTCACAGACTCTATAAGTAGATGTTAGGGGAGGTGTAATATCTCCATATCCTGCTTGTCATGATGGCTTTTTGTTTGTTTCTGTGGCTCTGGGATGGTCGTTCAGAAAGTGACATATTTGGATATGGCTAGCAAACTGCAGTTTGTTGTAAATCAGTTTCAAGGAAATCAGCATTTTTTTAACGTGAAAATTTTCGAATTGTGACTTTTGTTCAGCATTGTGCAAAGTTATAGAAACTTACTAGATGTTAGTATATCTGCTAGCATGTAGCTTAGCGAGCTACATTATTTATGTTAGAAATAACAAAACAAAAGTATGTGGCTACTTCATTTCAGTGTCTCTTTTCTCCAGAAAGCTCTTATGTGCTAGTAATTTGAAAGTAAAAAGTGATTGCGACATGATTAAAGGGGTCATATGATGTTGCTAAAAAGAACATTATTTTGTGTATTTGGTGTAATGAAATGTG
>NW_015536587.1:82944-88479 GCF_001515605.1 Sinocyclocheilus anshuiensis
ACTGATTATAATGACTTATACTGTCTTTTTACGCGTTGCGTTGCATCGCGCCACGTAAACATAAAACCATGTCTGCATTTGTGATCGGAGAAAAGCGCTACTCTACACTGCTCAAAACTCGCGTTTGAATCATCAGTGGCAAATTATTTAAATATAAAAAACGTACTTACAGTCTGTGAGTCAGAACAGCCGGCATTGTAGTCTACTCTACTAAAGTAGTTTGTTTTGCAGACGTTAAGGTAATTCCATTCCATTTTAGAATTCTGCAAATATGGGAGTGTTACATTTGTATTTTCTCTGAACGTTCTGAAACAAGTAATACAATTTAACATATGTTAGCTGAATCCATGCTATAAAAAAATTAAAAAAATAAATTTTTAGAGGGATTTTGACCGCTTCTTTATAACAATTGTTGTACTTGTTAATTGTTCTAGACGTGGCGTGGCGTGGTGCAGCGCGGTGCTTCTCGTCCGGTGTGTGACTGCCTTTAGCTGGTCATGCTGGGAAACCAGCTGGAACAACCAGCTAAAACCAGCTTGACCAGCCTAGCCGGGCTGGGAGACCCGCTAAAACCAACTAATTCCAGCTTAAACCAGCTAAGACCAGCCAACCAGCTTGGTTTTAGCTGTTTTTTTGTTTTCAGCAGGGATGTCCAATTAAAATGTTTCAGAAAACAAAATGTTCCATCAACAATGCATAAATAAAATTTTTGTGCCAACGTTTTGAGAACATTATTCAAGACTAGACAACACCAAATGAACGTTCTATTACTGGAAGAACGTTGTCAGAACTTTGTCAGAACGTTAGCCAAACTTTTGAGAACACTGCTTGTTAGCAGTGTTAGCACTAGCGCAACCTAATGAGGTGCAAAGGATGTGCGTTAGGTATTCAACATTTTTTTAAATGCATTTTATCATTCTTGAGCTGTGACAGAGAACTGTTGGACGAGACTGACTGTCACTTATTAAACAGCTGAACAGCTAGTATTTAGGCACATTTTATAGCTTTACACAAAAATCAATATATACAGTACACAAAATGCATATATACTATCTTTACTGATCAAAATTATTTCACCACCATTATTCTCTGAAAGCTGTGCTAAAAAACCTGTCAGTTATGACTTTGTGACATCCGAGTGCACTGAAATGTTGTAAATGCGATCATTCATTGACTTGAAGGCAGCAGTTCTGCAAGGTAAAAGAACATCATCCCATAATTGATTGCATCGCTTCAAGGTCTTTTGTAAGCTAATTGAATCGAAAGGCAAACATATTACATCTTTGCTGCGACAACTTTGCTCAAGCGAGATTCAAAACTGACGTTTGCTGTAGTTGAAGGTTTCACCTGACGCAGAACCGGCCCTCAGCTACAGAATAATGACTCTGATGTCACTGGCTGTCAGATTTAAGACTGATTAATCATATTTCATACTGAACGCTGGAGATTTCTGCTACTGTTACTGATCGTCACAATCCACATAAGAGATAATTATCCTTTAAACATAATCCTATAATTTATGTGTTTATATATTATTTTATGCACAGAAATGTTTGCCTAATGCTACTTTGTTGATAGCTGTGTAAATGCTGCAGTGTGATGCTACAATTACTTTATGTGGGACATTATGATGGAGATTAACTCAGTAATATTAATTTTATATGTATTTTGTAAATTGCTCAAGATTTGTTAATGCTGTTTTTGGCCTCACTGGTGTCTCTGACATGCATTTTAAAGTTTACAATTTATTTATCAGTTTTACTTTATTTTGTCTTTTTATTAAGTGTGACTAATTAGATTAATCAGCATATCATGTAATGAATTTGATTAAAATTCCATCAATTAATTTGGATTAATTGTAAAGTAATAATATTAATAATAATAATAATTTGTGATTAATTCTGAAAAAATAATGCAACAAAAATGTGCAATTAAATTCCATATTTTAGATTTTTTTCAACAAATATTGATTATATTACAGTATATTATTATACTTGATTATATTATATTAAACTATTATAACGGCAAGTAATTTGATTAACTAAGCAGTATATCATGTAATTAATGTTATTAATGTCGTTTATTTATTTTGAATCCACAAACCTCGCCAACATATTTTACATTTTTCATTTTCAGGGCTGCAAGGGGTTTTTTTCTACAGAGTACAAAATATTTTGTGCATCTAACAATGAATTCTCATGCTTTGTATGTATTTCCTAGGCAAAAACGAAGTGTTCACAGCTGAATTCTGCTTGTGGGAAACATTTGGTTCATAGATATCCTGAAATATCTAGAGATGATGTAAGCCATTTCCATTTGTACAACCTCGATTTTTAGCCTCAAATGATCAATCTACAAATGCAAACACAGGGCATATTATTGTAATTTTGCATAGCATTATAGAAGCTTGCCCAAGTTCTTCATTTAAGTGTGTAGATCATTAGTATGATTTTATTTATTCCAAGTTTCCGGCCAAATTTGTAAGAACACCCAGTGGGAAAGAAAGCCTGTTGTGAGCAGATAATTATTTACATCTTTCCTGTGGACAACATGTGCTTCACTTCCTGGCAATACATGTTCAGACTGAAAATGTCACAGAAGTCTTGTGAATTAGATCTTGGCGTTTCTGAAGGACAGTTTCACACCTGCCCAAACTACTGTTTGCAGATGGACGACGGCCAGATGAAATCAGCATTTGGCAAATAGCTCCAAAGAATTACCAAGGGGCATCGACTGACTCTAAACCATTCAGAAAAGTTCCAAAAGGACAACCCGTTCAAATGAGAAATCGCAACTGTTTTAAGAGGTGGCGATTTCGTGTGAATCCGTACAATTTTATTTGTACGAAAACATACAATTTTTGGGAAAAAAAAGTAAGCATGACCATAACCCACCCCTAAACCTAACCGTCAGTAGGGTGTAGGCAGATCGTACAAAACCGTATGAATGGGATCGCACAAATTCAATCGAATTACACCGTGTCCAGGGTATTTGTCCTAACCAGCCACGATACGGCGATACGCGACAAGCGGCAGCGGATTCAGTTTTAGAAACGGTTTCTATTTGTGCAACGTCGTGGCTGAGACACCAACACTAACTATGACAATGATGATCTCAGGTACTGATTATGTGCTTTTTTAATCTTAAAAGTGTCTAATGTGAGTTTGAACATCATTTTAAATGTCCTTTAAAGCCATACTGAAAGCAAAAATATATAATTTACTTCAGATCTTCAAAATAAACAAAAAACTGTGAACTCAATGTGAACAAACAAGTGTATTCAATGACAAAGAATGTATCAGTCACTCAGTTTGTACTTTTAATATTTTTTAAAATAGTTAATATTTATGAGTTAGATTATGTACTTGTGCAGAGATAGACTCCGCCCACACACTCTTCTGATTGGCTGTCATTTTTTTATCGATTTTGTTGCATCTCACAGCCGTGTTGCATTTAGTGTTGACAGACAAATTGCTTGTCGCTGGAATCTTGGGTGGTGTTTACAGAACACTACTTTTAACTAAAACCAGAAAACGTTTTATGTGTTTTGGCCATACATGACAACAGCGTTTCGGGAGTCTGAAAATGTAAACTGTTGAAAATTTTTGAAAATGATGCTGTTATCGTCTCTATGTAAACTATAAAAACAAGAAATTGTGAATACGGTGACATCATGCACATGCATGAGGTTTTTTTTTTTTACAAAGTGACATCGCCAACTACTGGCCTGGCATGAATAATACGGCATTTTTAGTCATTTTTGTGGAACCATGTGAACAGGGATCGTTTTGACATCTGTATGCAAAATTTTTCAAAAATGCAAAGGATAGATTTTTTTCATTTTGTACTACATTGTTGTTGCTTACATGTGCGCTTACTGCATTGCGTCTGGTTAGGACAAAATGTCAGCTGCCAATTCACCAAAAAGCCATGAGAATGTGTTGGAAAGAACCATTAAAAAGGCAGCATCGACTCTTCTGTTGCAATATCACCGGAAATGTTTTCTCCTAGCATAGCTCGAAGAACACAACCACAGGCCTGAACCGAGACTACAAGGACATCAAACACACCTTCATTGTCTTCAAGGGATTCCAGAGGCCCATTTCCTATCGCATTTCGCTGGAGTATGCTCTAAACAGCAGGCATGAATCAACAGAGAATTACCTGCAAAGTAGGTCTAAGTTCCTCTCCTCCCAAAAACTGCATCATTAGCATCCTGCCAGAGATGGATGGTGACTTTCTGCATCAGCTGTTGGCCACCAGAGAGAGGGACCAGGGGGCTGGCTTTCCTCCGTTCCTTGGCCTGCATGCTGACCTGCCCCTGGTTCTTATTTAACAGTCACGAGGCCACGGCCCGAAATAAAGCAGAAAAAGACACAAACTAAAAAAAAGAACGGACTTGGCAGCAGGACTGGAGTCCCATCGTCCCCAAAGAAATTAGGGGCAGTAATCATTCAGAGGCGGTTAAACGTTATGGATGCATATGGTTCCGTCCTCCATCCTGATTCTGCATACCTGCCTGCCCGTGTCAGGACAAAAGGCCACGGTTGGAAGTGTCCAATTTTACCGTGCTTGACAGGTCAAAAGTGACGAATGGCAGCCGTTACTGAAAGAAGGTTACGTTTAAACACAGTGCAAGGCAATGAGGGGGAATACTTCCCTGACAATGACTGCTAAATCATTGTCAGGGAAACTAATGATAAGGTATCATAAGACAACGGGATAGCATGACAGATCGGTCGCGATCTCGCGCACCTTAATCACCCGCTGTCTGTTTCCCCCAGCATTCATCTTTATTTTGCATAGACATGCACATATTCTGCTGCTTCTTGAATGGATACATCAGCTTGTCAGATCGAGTGTCACACAAAGCTTTATTTAAATTGTACATAGTGGGGTTCTTTGTTGTGGGCCGGGATGATGAATGGAATCAAATAATAATGACAAAGAATGTCTCTGCTGCATTGCACTCCTAGAGTGAGAGCCATAGAGCACCGCAAGACCACCGAAATAAGCTCACAGTGAGGATATCATTCAATTTTACCAGAAAATGTAGATGGAAAACCTGCATTTAAACTATTTCCATACGTTAACATGACTATTGACAATTTATAATAGTTCCTAAAAGCTAGGGATGTCAGTTTAACAAATAGTGTGTGTGTGTGATTGACTATAAAAAAATAAATTAACAAAAAATTGTGCAATTCATTTCCATATTTTTCAGCAAATACTGATATGAGATTAACTTTGAGTAATTTGATTAATTAAGCAGCAGATCATGCAATTCATTTGAGTAATTTTATTTTGATTAATTGTAAAAATTAATATTTTGTGTGATTAAAAATGCAACAAAAATGTGCAATTATATTCCATAATTTACAAGCTTTTTCAACAAATAAATAAATAAAATAAAATAAAAAAATTATTATATGACATTAAGTAAATTGAGTAATAAAGCAGCATATCATGTAATTATGTTTATTAAAATTTTCCTTTTATTTTGATTAATTGTAAAAAAAAAAAAAAAAAAAAAAA
>NW_015536587.1:88496-92709 GCF_001515605.1 Sinocyclocheilus anshuiensis
ATTTTCCTTTTATTTTGATTAATTTTAAAA
The DNA here is from genome assembly GCF_001515605.1 of Sinocyclocheilus anshuiensis. Taxonomy (NCBI): domain Eukaryota; kingdom Metazoa; phylum Chordata; class Actinopteri; order Cypriniformes; family Cyprinidae; genus Sinocyclocheilus; species Sinocyclocheilus anshuiensis. The sequence continues at coordinate 88,527 of NW_015536587.1, forward strand.
AAAAAAAAAAAAAAAACAGATTCTAAAAAAAATGGGGATGTTGGGGTTGTCAGCAAATATTTATATATATGAGATTAATTGTTAATTTTTTTTTAAATCAAATTAATTGACAGCTTTATTTATTCATTCATTCATTTCTTTATTCGTTTATTTAGGACAGATATTGTGCACTGGTATGCAATACTGTTACCAAATGGCTTTAATTAGGAACAAAACAACTCTCTTCTCGTCTGCAACTAAACATCCTAGACCGCTGTTGTGCAAATCTGTCGCACCTGTTGTAGTAATTTCAAAAACACACAAGTGAGAAGAACAAACAGAAAATAAGACATGTTATGGTGGCATCTTGACAAGTCTTTAAGTAATTCCTACAAGAACAAACACCCTGGGGCTGCCTGGCTTCATTGCTTAAGTTGTTAAGAGGACAGCATCAAAGCACATTATGAGAGCGGCACAGTTACTGAATGTGGGTGAGAGAAGCACTGCAATGGAGGTGTCAACTTCAATTAATTTAAAATTTATTTTGTAAATGACGACAGAATTTTAATTTTATGGGTAACTATCCCTTTAAGGGTTTCAACAAACCTCTTATTTCTGAGCATTTAACTTACACTTGTAATGTAGAATGTAACCCTAACAATTTACATAATTCTGAAAAAACATCTTTCCAACCATATAGCAATGGCCTAGCAACCATCCACAGCACCTTAGCACCACCAAAACATCCTAACAACTGCATAACAGCATACTAAAACACTCAGAACACCTTATCAACTATAAAAACCCTGCCAACAACTCACAACACCCTAGAAACAGCATAGTAACACCCTGGTAACCACCCAGAACACCATACCAATCACCCTGCATGACATTAGCAACCATCTAGTACGTCCTAATAACTGCATAGCAACATAATAAAACAGTCAGAACACCTTATAAACCACATACACCCTGTCTACAACTCATAACACCCTAGCAACTGCATAGCAAAACCCAAGCAACCACCCAGCATGACTTCAGCAACCATTTGAACATCCTAACAACTGCACAGCGACATATTACAACACTCAGAACACCTTATCGACCACATACACCCTGCCAACAACTCACAACACTCTAGCAACCACATAGCAACCACCCAGCATGATTTCAGCAACCATATAGAACATCCTAACAACTGCATAGCAACATGATAAAACACTCAGAACACCTTATTAACTACAAAGACCCTGCCAACTACTTACAACACCCTAGCAACCGCATAGCAATAGCCTAGAAACCTCCCAGCATGATTTCAACAACCATATAGAACATCCTAACAACTGCATAGCAACATGATAAAACACTCAAAACACCTTATCAACTACAAAGACCCTGGTAACAACTCACAACCCCCTAGCAACCACATATCAACACCCTGGCAACCACCAAAACACCATACCAATCACCCTGCAGGACATTAGCTACCATCTAGTACGTCCTAATAACTGCATATCAACATAATAAAACACTCATAACACCTTATAAACCACCTTCTAAACCACATATACCCTGCCAACAACTCACGACACCCTAGCAACTGCATAGCAACACCCAAGCAACCACCCAGCATGACTTCAGCAACCATCTGAACATCCTAACAACTGCACAGTGACATACTATAACACTCACAACACCTTATCAACTACATACACCCTGCCAACAACTCACAACACCCTAGCAACCACATAGCAATACCCTAGCAACCACTCAGCATGATTTCAGCAACCATATAGAACATCCTAACAACTGCACAGCAACATGCTGAAACACTCAGAACACCTTATTAACTACAAAGACTCCGCCAACAACTCAACACCACAGCAAAAACTGCATAACAACATGTTAAAAACACCTTAGCAACCACATAGCAACAGCCCAGCAACGTGGCAACATCACTTTTTCTCAGTAAAATGTAGTTTGGTTTTATAATGCTGCTTTCTGTTTCTCCACAGTGCAAACTCCTCCTCATTAGTAACAGACAACCTCCACCTGGCTCTAGGTTATGTGGACACCGAGCGTCCAGGAATCTCAAGGACATATCACTCTCCCAGATTAAACAATATTCACTCTCTGTCAGACACTCCATTCCCAAAACCGCCACGCTGGAGGAAAATGAGCCCCCGCTCGGCCCCCTCTCCATGCTTGACAGAGAGAGAGAGTGGGGGAGATCGCTTTGGCCTGAAGGAGAGACCAGATAGTGAAATAATCTTTAATCTCTGTCCCTTCCAGGCACCGGCAACACCTGTTATCCTTGATAGCGTCGTGCAAGAGGGCAGCGCACAGCCTCGTTTTAAAGCTGGTAATTATTGTACTAATTATTCACTTAGGTGCTGGGTGATTACGGACGTTCAGGTGAATGCACGTCCCGCGCAGCACCAGATGAGACTGGCGCGCGGGTGCTCCTACCCCTCGTTTGTTTCCCTTCCAGATATTTGACCTCTTGCATTGTTTGCAATCTGTACTCGAGGAGTGGAATAACAGGCAGAAACTTTTAATTGCTGGGAAACACTGCTCAAAGACACAAGCTTTAGCCATCTGTTAACTGTTTAGATAGACTCTTTTTTTTTCTCTCCATGTCTGAACGGAAAGAGGATGTGTTGTTTTACGAAAAACAAAAGAGGAGCAGAGGGTTGCAACTGTTTTTCCTTCGCTAACAGATGCTCTCTGTGTAGGAAACAACACTTATTTGGATTACACACTCGATGAGTTGTTTGTGGTGTGTTGTGTTGTTAGAGAAGCGATATCTTTGGAAAAGCAAATGTAATGTGAGTGCTACGTTGCACTCTGGAAGTGCACGCCTTCCGTCATCTCATTAATATTCTATGAATCAAATGATTATTTTTGTGTTTTAAAGTCTGTATATTTAATTAGGGCCTGGAGGGAATATGGTGCCTTTTAGCCAGATTTATCTGTCCTCAGACTGAATTTAATTCAATTAATGGTGAGAGACCATAGTTATAGATTTCTTGGTCTCCCTCTCTTTGTTGATAGCGACACCGTTTTCATGAATTTTTTATTCTCTGGCGCCAGTTTTGAGGCAATTAACTAGCTACTGCAAATTTGATTCCACTACTGTCTCAAAAAAGAGAGAAAAGAATCCCTTTTAACCCAGAAAACTATCCAGTGCTCATTACTGAGGGAGATATGGACCTCTGTCTTCATTTACTCGCCCTCATGTCGATCCAAAACGGTATGACTTTCTTTTCTTTCGTGGAACACAAAATGAGAAGTTTAGCAGAATGTCCAGGCTGCTTTTTTCCACACAATGAAAAATGTAGTTTGAAACACATATGCCAGGTTATTAGAAATGTATTCATGTTGGTTTCAACTTTTCTAGAAAAGTTCAAATTTAATGTAATGTAACCTTGAAGGAAGAAGTAACAACATATTTCCCCTACACCTTAAATACATGAGTGCACAAATCTTAATCTTTTTTAATATGTTAAGTTTTTAAATGCAATTTCCAAGTTTTTTTTTGTTTTTTGTTTTTTACACAAATATCATAAATTATTAATTCATGAAAATGATTATTTGGGGAGTCCCACCACATGACTTCACCACATGATTTTACAACCTAAACTAACTTTGGTTTGTCATAAATATATCAAATTATCCTATATTTTAGGAAACTTATTGACTTTCATGAGGGTCTTTGCACCACATGACTGTGATTTGGTGTTTTTTTTTTTTGTGTGTGTGTTTTTTTATATTAATAAGCAGTTTTTGTTAAATTATTATAGTTTTTTTTTCAGAGAAACTATAACAAAAGGTTATAACCAACTACTTAAGAGTCTATTTTCAAGAATGTCTTTATTTTAAAGGGGTCCTATTATGCTTTTTCACTTTGTCAACTTTAGTTAGTCTGTAATGTTGCTGTTTGAGCATAAAAAAGATCTGCAAAGTTACAAAGCTCCGGGTTTAAATCGCGCTCAAATTGATTTGATTTAGATGCAATATTTACACTGAAGCTGCAGGCGGCTATGGTAAGGGGCATGACATTTCCCGACCAGGCGCCGAGTGCTGCCAATCACAACACACACACTGGCCCAGCTAGCAAATCACAGCAAACACTAGCCCAGCTAACCAATCACAGCACATTTCGTATTTCAGAAGGCGGGCCTTCATTTGATACAGGAACTAT
>NW_015536587.1:92733-96499 GCF_001515605.1 Sinocyclocheilus anshuiensis
GAACTATTCGAGCCGTTCATGCCAGACTGGGGAGAGAGGTGTTGTAATAATGTAAAATATGTGAAAAATAATGTTTTTTGAATAACCTAGTATGAGAGCCTGTTCTAGTACACCCCCAAAACAAAATCAAGATTTGTAAAAGAGCATAATTTTTCTTCCTGACATTTTTGAAAAATATTTCAAAGTTAACTAGCACTACAGATTACATCTATTCAAACAGGAGTACAGTACTAACTAGGCCACTACTCTCAAAATTATATCATTGATATTATTGGGGTCATATAACAGAAATCACTGGCCAGTTCTTAATTCACATAATGCCATTTACAACGTTTTCCGTAAGTCTCAATAATGATGCCAGTCAGCTATTACATGAAAAAAATCAAAGGAATTTAATGATCACTTTGAGCTGCTACTGTAAGTGTTTGAGCAACATACGGAGATCAAAGGTTAAGTGAGAATGAAAGTGGCACATTTATCCCTTTAAGACTGTTTGGTGAAAATTGCTTCATTTGACGCCGTTAATGTCCTTCCTCCTTTATCACTCAGATTGCCTGACTTATAAATATGAATGTCTGCTCTGCTTGGCCTGCCTCAAATCCCCGGTGGTCACTCTGTCTGCTCACACGGCATGTGATGAAGCATTCAAACATGGGGAGCATAAGTGACAGTGACACTACAAAGCTCAACGATGAAGCCAGACAGGATCTCATTACGGTACAGGGCTGTTAATGATAAACTCTGGCAGGTCAGTTAGGAAAACCGTGGGTCAATGACATGACACTTGTTTTATTTGTCAAATGTATTAATTACTGTATTATGTTAATGTATCATACTTACAATGACTTGAATACACCTTTTCTATAATGAGCATGTTTTTATTTTCTAAAATTCATTTTGATTTTTTTAAGGGGAATAAAGTAAAAAATGTCAGGATGATGTAATGAAGAAAAAGGCTTTATTAGAAATATAAGATTCTAGTTTTTCATATTATTTTATTATTTATTTTAAAATTAGGCCTATATATATTAAAAAGACTGCTTCACTGCTTATTAATTTTGAAAACCTTTTGTTCACTACATCAAAGTCATGATGAAATATGCAGATAACTCCTGCAGACCCTCATGACTGTGCTTCCTTGATAAAACAAATTCCTTGTTTTATTTTTGTGATTATTATTATTTTTTATTTATTTTTTATTTTACTTTCTTTTATGTAAAGCACTTTGAATTACCATTGTGTACGAAATGTGCTATATAAATAAACTTGACTTGCCTTGTCAAGGTCAATAAGTATTTTAAAAGTCAACTTAAAAGTCAGGAAAAGTTATAAAATGTCATGTGGTGCGACTCCCCAAATATGTAATGGTATAATTAATCATTTAAATTTAAAATAAAAAGCATTTATATTTTAATAGTTTATATTTTTAAAAAATCATTTAATTTTAATTTATAATTATGAAATATAAATGTCACGTGGTATGACCACAAATATGTAAAGGCATTTATGAATGAATAATTCATGATATTTTCTAAATCTTCTAAAAAAAGATTTTTACTTTAAAAAATATATTTGAAAACAGTTATTAGGCTGTGTACACTCATGCATAGGGTGTAAGGAAAATGTTATTATTTTTAACTTTGCTGGTTGCACCACATGACATTTTTTCATTAAATTAAACCACTTTAATATAAATCAAAACCACTTTAATAGTCCATTGTGATGCTTTTTTTTCTTTCTTTCTTTTTTTGCCCTTTCAGGCACCATAAACTGTCATCAGAAAATGATCTCCATGAAGATTCATCAAAAGTTCTCCTTTTGTGTTAAAAAAAACAGATTTGGAACAACTTTCTATCAACAAAACAGTCTTAAATATTTGCTCATATGGTGCATCAACATGGGAAATGTCTTTTTACAATGACCATCTGCAGTCTTTTCTGTTTGATGTCTGTCTTTGTCCCTTCGGTCTGTTTGTATGACAGCGACCACATGTCATAATAGACGGGCCAGAGAGCTCAGGCCCAAATACTTAAATTACTCTGTGCTAAACCAAACCTGTCCAAAGATCTCCCTCCATCATTCAAGTGTAGAAATGTATCCCCCTCTCTGGCCTTTTTCCACTTTTCATCCTCTCTTTCTTTCTCTCAGGTCCCAAATCCGTGGCGGTATTAGGTGAAACAGATTGCTCGGCGTGAATTTAAACCCACAGCCCACCTTCGAGAAGAGCCAAGTCCAATGACAAACATAATTCTTCAAGGAAGTTTGGAAACACTCTGCCAGGAAAATGGAGTTTGGCGACAGGATGTCTCGAAAAGGTCAAGATTTGCTGTTTGGAAGCCTAGCTCAAACATAAATGCTCCGTAATACCGGTACGGGTGATTGCTTTACTCTCTAGACAATGTCAATTTTGTGGAAGGAGTTGCAGATTAAGTCGCCGGCGTGTCAAGGGCCCTCGTGGGTGCTGGTGTCTAGTCTCGGAAACAGGTTCTAAAGCCCATGCCTATTACTGCAGCCACCCACAGGACAGATGTTTAAAGCTTAGGGGCGCAATGGAGAATAATAGCACATTAGATTCTTAATGTCTCCTCTGATGTCGTGCTCATGCGGGAGGAAACTCTCTGGTGGTCCAAACACCTTGCCCCTTTTTTTCCTCATCCCTCCCTGTATTTTTCTTAGCTCCATCCAGATTCGTTTGCTCTATCTCTCCTCATGCCACTTGAGTGATGAATCCTACCCCGGAGCAAGGCGCCGCACACACCATTCATCAAGATATGACCCGCTCGGAGGATACAATGGGCTAATGAACTCATTAAAATGTGTGTGCGTGTCGCCGCGAGTGGGCGGATGTGGACGTGCGCGCGAGTGCCTGTGGGTTTAATGTTTATGTTTGTGTAAAAGGGAAAGAGGGAAAAATGGCCCGCTGATGTAAAACCATTAGCCCCACCTCACAGTTCAGATTGTGAGCATTTATCTTCACAGATATGATGGCTGTTTAAAGCTGTGATGTATATCTGCTGTGTGCTGTATTCAAAGGCCATCCAAAACTGACTATGATGAAAAATGATTCCAGATGCAGATCCATCATTTCAGAATTGCCCCCGCCGTATGCGAGTAGGGCATGTACAGGAAAAGCTTTTAGTCCTGTGTTTGTCTTGATTATGAGCTTCACTTACGGAAGTGACATAATATTTCTAGATAATAATGATTAGCTAAGCAACATGGGTGACGAAGCTTTCTGTCAGTTCTTATATTCATTTGTCACTTACTTAATGAGTAACATATCAAAATAGATATACATAGATGGGTGAATCTCACAAAAACATGTCACTATTAACCACAAAATCAAATGAAAATTGAAAAAAAAGACATTATTTTTAAAATAATGTATTACTCTATTCTGTCGTATAGTAATTAAAAAAGAATAATAAAAAATTAAGATATACAAAAATTATTATATAATGAACTCAATAACAAAAACTATTAAAAAAAACTATTTAAAAAAAACTATAAAAATGCTTATGCAAAATTTAGCAAAAGAAAATGATTACTGCAAAGTTATCCCTACTTTAATGCAAAAAGTAAAGTACAGTACAGTAAAATCATATCATAGGGTGCTGATTCAATTTTATAATATTTGTTGACTTTAAAAAAAAACGAAATTAAGAAAAATTACAAAAAGAAAACTCAAAGGTAAAATAGCTTTAGAGTAATGAAAATTGGGATCTTAATTGTAATGAAAACGGTCATGTTTAAAAAAAATAAAATA
>NW_015536587.1:96658-107194 GCF_001515605.1 Sinocyclocheilus anshuiensis
AATAAATATATATATATATATATATATATATATATATCTATATTACAAACACACAAACAAAAAAAAGACTAAGGAAATTTTGTCAAATTTAAAACAAAATAAAAAATATTTTTCAAAATTTAGCAAAAGGAAAAGGTTTGTAACCCTACCTTAATTCCGGCACAAAATTATAGTAAAAATGTAATCATTACTAAACATGTAGGTCTATAGTTGTATTTAATACATTTTACAAATGGATCTTTTTGCAGACTTAAATTTGAAAATAAGACTCAAAATAATAAAATAAATAACATTACAGTAATGGAAAATTGATGATTCAAATTAGTATCATTATGTCAGTGCAAAACATTTTAGCAATACAAAAATAGGCTTAATTTTCTTTATGCAAACTATGTATTCTATTTTTTGGGATGAACCGGACATTTCCCAGACAAACTTGACCCTGCCATTGTGATTAGTGCAAATCAGTCAGACTTTGGCGTGTAAACATGACTTGCTCCACGCTGGGCTGTGAACATTGTTCTATTACAAGCTCATGTCAACATCTGTAAGGTAGAATCAGTCCCCCACCCCCTCCTTCAGAGACCCCCATCCGGGGCTGGAGGTACACCTTCATGAGAAGAGACCGGGGGTAACTCAGTCCGTAGGCTTAATTAATCTTCTGTCTGATTTGATGAATGGCTCCCAAATAGTGCTGTAATGGTGTGATATCTCTCAGCTCAGAGGCTCCACTGTTGACAGAGGCTGTGTGAAAGTCAAAACGGGAAGCGCTTCACTCTGGGCTTTGTTTGAAAAGTTCTTCTAGTCTGCAGTCTTAACACACACACACAGCATACAGCGCGTTTGCCCATCTCATGCTGTGTTACATGTGTTTTGACAAAAAATGATTTGTTGTCTGTAAAGAAAAATGCAGTGCCTCAGGCGGTAAACACATTAGTGTGAGTAATCTAATGTTGATCTTTCTAATGAGAGGTGCTTAAATGATTTTAAACATACTACTCTAGTTACACATTTGGGACGCATTGAAGTTGACTTTACAATGTGTGTAAAGCCATCAGTATAGCAAGGTCACCATAATGGATGGTTGTTCTTTGGTTAATTACCTGTAAAACGCACTAATTCCCTCAAAAGTTAATAATATCTTTTCGCTGAAGTGTGTTTGGAGGCCATTTATGGGATTCAGTACAAGAAAAAAAAAACAGACTCAACACTCTGTAAAAAAAAACAAGTACAAATAGGGTTTACAGTCATATATTTGAAATGGAAGTCTATAGGGCAAGTGTTTCATTCTTCTGTTAAAAAGAAATGAGTAAATGAAACTGAATAATCCTTTCAGAATCGTGGCTACTGTATAAATGCATCAACTTCTGGTTATGCAAGTCCAGTTGGGCAGATTTGTCTTTGTACAAAGTTAGTAAACAATTTTATGATACTAATTTAATGTTATAGTTTTAAAGTTCTATTGCCATACTTTCGAAACACTCTGTGTTTAAACATTATCCCGCTGCAATGCTTTGCATAGACTTCTATTGTAAGAGCATTACTGTAAACCAGGGGAAAATACCTTCAATTGTTATATAAATGCAAAATAATCTATATACAGGTGCATCTCAATAAATTAGAATGTCGTGGAAAAGTTCATTTATTTCAGTAATTCAACTCAAATTGTGAAACTCATGTATTAAATAAATTCAATGCACACAGACTGAAGTACACAATTTGAGTTGAATTACTGAAATAAATGAACTTTTCCACGACATTCTAATTTATTGAGATGCACCTGTACTTACATGTTTGAATTTTGCATAAAAAATTATATACTATATAGAATACATATTTATGTATTTTATTTTAAATAAAATTTGTATTTTTACATACATAAAATACTAATATATAAATACTTATTTTATATAAAAAATATACATTTTTAAAAAAACAATAAAATAAACATTTGTGTGTGTGTATAATACATAACAAACAATAAAATAAATATTTGTGTATTAATGCAAATCAAATATATATGTTTTAGCCTTAATATATATTTATATAATGGTTGTGTAAAATGCAAAAATATAAATGTGTATAAATGTATAGATATATATTTGCATTTTATATAAACATTATATATATGTATATAGCATACATGATTTCACATTAATAAGTAAATATATTTTGCAATAATATTCATACATAAATATATTTTGCAATATTTTTTTATAAAAAATGCAAACACAATATTATAATGTATATATATATATATATATATACAATGTTGGTCAATACAGTACTGATGTACTGTGCATCTCTGTATTGTAATTTGTATTTTTTTTAAGGGAAACTTTAGGGAACTTTGGCATTCATTTCTGTACGTATATCACAAATACTGCCACTAAAGTTTAACTGTGGAACATCCCAAGCTAATTTTGATTTGTATTTCAAAACAAACACATCTTCTTGTTAAATTTATTGTAGTAAATTTAACAGTTCAAATAACCATAAACACTCCTTTAATTTGACATTTGTTGGGATGTCTCTGAGGAACAGGCACGCAGAAAGATATTCAAACAATAATAATCATGTGACTTCAATTCTAAAACTCACACATGCATTATTAATCCCCCCATAAAATTATTTTTCTGCCGAATTATTGACAATCTGTTGTGCTGAATGAGGGATGGGAATATCCCTGACACTGACAGTTGTTGGTTTGGGATAATAAAGTAAAACCCACCTCTTTAATCTTTAATAGATCCTCACTAATCCCTAGTTTAACTGGCAGACACTAAGGGAGCGTTATATAGTGCAATAGAGAGGCAACTCGCGCCTTTGATCCGTCCAATGTGATGCTAATTTCAGTCAAATTTCAGCATATGGAAATTTATACTACTTTTGTATGCGTAAATTGGAGGGTGTGTGTATGCGCTTGGGTTTTTCTCGCTGGCATTATCTGATTCGCCATGCCAAATATCACATCTCGCTAACCTGTTAGCCTGGGCCACAAAAGCCGTAGCTGTTTTAAAGGTTAAGGCCATCAGTACGGCTTAAACGGTGTGCTTTCTCTGCCCACGTCTGATGATTGAGGATCAAACTATCATGTTAGAAATCGTAAAGATTGCGTGCTTATGCCACAGACGCTAAGTTAGCATGAATAGCGCGTACAAGCTAACGAGCGGATGGCAGATGGGCCAGACGTGTTGAGACGGGTGATTCAGATTCAGAGGCCTCGGCTGGCCCGTGGACTTGATTAAACTAATCTCATCTCTATCAAAGCGTCGCGGGGCGAGCGGACCTGCCATTATTCATAGGCCTGGGGTAATTACAGGCAGGCGGTAGTTTGAGCCGGTGGGGGGATCGAGTGACGGGATGCTGGTCCTCTAAGCACTCCTACCTTAAGGCTAGCAGGGCCCTTGCTTACACTGTGCAGCGTTTTTAGGGTGGGCCTCTTCCATTCACTGGCCCAATGGGTAGGACCATAGAGGACCTTATTTTTCCTCAAATTTGGCATTGATTTGAAATTTTGTTATGAAAACTGAAAAACTATATAGCTGTCATGTACTACCGTTGAAAAGTTTGGTTTGGTAAGATTTTTTAATGTCTGAGAGTGAGTTTTTTTTTTTTACACTTAATTTCTGTGTAGACATACCTTATACCCAGTACTACACAATAGCGGGGCATGTTGTCACACTGTAAGAGGTAAGTTGTCACAATGGGATCTTGCCATTTAAACAACCTATTAAAGGCTTTTCAGCTAAATTTGGTGAAACAGTTTTGGCACACAGAACTTGGAATAGCAATAAATTAAAATGGTTATTTTGGCAAACAGAATGAATAATGATTAACAAATTACAGAACAACATAAAACACATGTGACAACTTGCCCCAAAGAAAATCTTCCTTAATTACAACATATTGTTGGCATTTGTCTGAATATATACCAGTGTTGTTTTTTTAGCAAGCACTTCAACAGCTATAGCAAAAAAAAAATGATGATGATGATGATGATGAAACAAATATTTAAGAAAAAACTACACGATTAAATAATTTGGTAGGCAAAGAGTATTCTGATTTCTGACTGTTTTGAAGTAGATGTTTGTACCAACATATAAAAACACAGGAGAAAACACACATGCATGTGGAGTCTAAACCTTTTAGTTATAAATTGAGCCATTGTGACATTGTGTGTGTGGGGGGGATTAATATAGATATATAATCTATATTTTTTAGATTATGTTTATTTTATGAGTGTTGTTACTATAACATGGGCCTTGATAATGACATTTAGGTTGTTTTAAAGTGTATATTTTTATTAAAGAACAAGAGACGGCTGGTGGATAATGACATTATGGGAGGAAGATGCCGTCGGCACTAAACAGGGGCAGTTTAAACACTCAATTGTCCATCTGTCATGTAACTATAGAAGACTCTCTCTCTCTCACACACACACACAGACAAATTCACTCATGCTTTGTGATGGATTAATCAAGATGAAGAGCCACTTGCCCTCTCTGCTTCATCTGACAGTGCTGTCTGTCATGTCAAAGCCATTTATCTTATCTTAAAAAACACACACACACACAATGTGAAAACATTAGGAAATCCACAGTTCAATTTTATTAGATAATACATTAAACAAATATAGTAAAAGTGGCTGGGCAGAGAAGATTTACGTTATGTGGGAGGATCGGAATTATTTACTGTGTTGTAACCTCTGAGGACCATGAGAGATAATTTATCTGATAAAATAGCATGCATATTCATATTCAACAGTGTTTTTGAGGACAGAATAAATTGTGTTGTGTGTGTACTATTATTAAATTGAAAATAAAATAGGAAAAAATATAATTGATACATTCTCTCTTTCTCTCTCTCTCTCTATATATATATAGTTATAAATATAATTTAAATATAATATTAAATAATTAATATAATACTCCATAATAATGAAATAATTTAAATATAATGTTAATAAAAGAAAATTATTTAATTTATAAAACTTAATATTATCCTAATTAATTCATTAAATAAACAAACTTGATCCTCATTAAAGATGCTTTAATTATACTACTCTTAATAAATATTAATTTTAAAAGTTCTATACACTGTATAAGATCGTACACATCTTCAGGCAATTCTATTTGTTTTTTAGCTTGCATGACATAGACTTTTTATGCAAACTGTAGCAAACAAACTTTTTTTGAGACCGTGTTTGGCATAAACATAGCCTAAAGTATTAACCAATTTAGTATAAATCTCAGATTTCATTTAACATTATCAAGACAAAATATCAGCCTCTGTATGAACTATAAGATGCTTTCATATGGATTCTAGCAGTTGTCGGGCCAGAGGTTGAGCTCTCCCCCCATGTCAGTGTGTTATGTGTGGGTCTGAGCTCAAGAGACCCTTGGGACCCTGCTGGAGGAAGCGGGAGATGATAGGAGAGATGAGAGTAAGTAATTAGATCCTGGGGTGAGAGCAGGTCTGTTAGACACGGCCAGTGTTGTGTGGATCCACTCCAGGCTGTGTTTGCGACTCTTTGAGCTTCACTGGCCCACAGTCCTGAGGATGTTTTCCAGTATGACAGAACCGGGGCGATCCCTCGAGACCGGCATCCAGTCATTAACAACTGGCCACGACGCAAAGATCTGAGAGAACAAGTCAACACCATCAGTCCTAGGAGCAACTGTGGAAAAGCAGAGAGTGGTTTTTACTGTCTGTTTTTGGAGTGCAGATAACAAGTTGTGGTCAAAGGTCCGATTCCTTTGTTTGAGTCGAGGGGAAATGAAAGTTTTGTTTTGGAAAATAGCTTTTTCATTCATGTCTCTTATCATCTCAATGAAGCCCCTGAGCTACAAAACAAGTTCGTAAAGCAGTTGAAAGCTGTCATGGGTTGTATGCTTCACTGACTTGGATTTTTATTTGTCTCCCAAGGGATGTTTGTACAGAAATGAAAATCAATGTGAATGTCAAGGGGAAAAGAAATATGTACCTGAGTTCTGACTGTCTACAAATTTAGTTTTAGTAGCTTTACACACAAGTTTTGATAACTTTATGTGTTTTAGTAGTTTTTGGTTTTATTTCAGGATTTGGAAATTTAGTTAGGACCCAAAACAGTGCCTTCATTGTTTTTTTGTACAAAAATTAGCAACAAAATAACTACAATAAGTTTTAAAAAATAATATTCATTTAATAATTTATTAATATATTTATTAATTCATGAATGGTAATTTATTAATATGAATTATATTCAAACATTTAATCATTGACTTATTAACATTTATTAATTTATTAATGATTATTTATTAATATTTCTTAATATTCCACAAGTGTTTGGTTTCTGAATATTTCTTAAATTTAGATGGTTGCAGCCACCAAATAATACACCACACATGTATAATTATGAATAATTGCAATCTGCACAGTCGATTCTATTGCATTTTTTTTGCTACTGTTACTTTTTATATAATTTTTTATCCTAATTATACACACTACATGGTTATTTGCATTTTGCATTGTTTTTTTTTTATGTGGACCACAAGACATTTTTGAATGATGACCCCACTAGTTTGGTGTATTCAAAAAAGTATATTTTACCATTATATTAGAATTACTTTTATTATTATATTTTCAGTTTTAAGTTTGAGTCCATTTTTTCTTTTGTCATTTTTAATAGATTTTAGTTTTAGTAATACATATTTCTATTAAGATTTATTTTTATGTTTTATGCTTTCTTCATTTTTATTAAATATTTTGTCATATTTTAACTTTTTTTATTTACATTTTTTTTCAGTTTAGCTTTACTTTTATTTTAGTTTTAGTAATTTTAGTACTTCAACTTAAATCTATTTTATTTCAGTTATTTGCCTAATCAACATTTTATTTTTGTATGTTTAAGTGTATTTTTTTAGATGAAATATAAATCTAATATTTATTTTATTTCAGTTTTGTTTCAATTAGTTTTGATTAATGATAAGAAAACTGGAACTGTATATGTATAATTAAGATCATAACAGAGAAAGAAATGTGTAACAGAAAATGATGCGAGCCAGACTCTAACTCAATTTGCTCACAATAGCACCACAGCTACTCAACCATCATATTTATAAACATAAAATCATATAAATTAACAAAAGAGAAGTGAAACTGAAAAATATCACTAAATATGGTTTGGTCTCTTTTATTTTCAGCCGTTTGTGTGAAAGCAAGGAAGCGTGTGTATAAAGCCGAGGGGTTTCACCACGCTCTCCAGCATCTCCATTTATTTTTTACTGGTCTCAGTGGTCTCATTCCCACCAACTGCTGTGGACTCAGCATCTATTCTAATTCGGTCAAACAAGCACAACATTTCTGGCCGTTTCTCTCCTCCATTAAGATGACTTAAGTGATTTTCTCTTTGCGTGCGGCTCAAGTAAATCAAGTACGTCTCTCAAGCCCAGTTATTAAAAACAGTGTCCTTTCGCTCTCTATCAAAGCACAGTAATCCTGATTTACACAGTGGAAAAACCTCTACCGTCGTATCCCGCTACCTTCCCAAGGAGATCGAGTAATTAAATGGGTACTTTTTACAAGTCGTACTCAATAAATCTGAATAAATTAACAAGGCATTACTAAGACTGCTACATTAAATTTGCATAGTGTATTTAATGAATATGCAACTGCAAGTGAAAAGGTCTGCTACTGTGAACCCTCCAAATTAGCATAACTACTTCCAGCATGTTTCTTAAATAATGCTCTCATTTGCACATCACTGAGTTGGCTAATTCTAACTTCAGTCAGGGTAGCCTTGCAATTAAGACTCTTGCTTTCATTTTTAATGAAGTTTGTGTTACATCAATCCTGACAGTAATGAGGGAGACATGGAAACAAAAGGCTTCTAATAATTAAATTCACAAACCAGTTCTAGGGATAATAATTCCTGAGGAGGAATTACATGACTAATTATTAATTAAATATTCATACTGTTGCATGGGCCGCCTCACTTAACTGCTTGTCTTGTCGCCGCTAATGCCGAGATGTAAATCGTCTTTGCTATCAACGCATCTACTCGAAGGTCCCGGATCCTTTTTAGTGCATGATTAATCATGTTGGCACCTCAGATGAAATGCTTTTTATTGGCCTCGTTTATTGAGCCGTTTTACCTGAGTTGGTTTAGCTCCTATTGAGATTCATTACCGAGCTTTAAGTACATAAACAAACCACCGCTGGAATGGCCGATGTCTAGTTACAATGATGCACACATTAGCATTATTAGCAATTTAGCATATCCTGTTTGTCAATTTCACAAGCTGGTTTCAAAATCTAAGGCCATTTTTGTTCAAATCACAGCTGGCATCTTACATCAACATGAGCTGCCAACAAACCTTCGTGCTCCCTTTAGCATATAGCATTAGCCTTTCAGCCTCTCGCAACTACTCTGCATTTATCCCACAACATTTCCAAATGGCTTATTTAACAGTGCCTCACTTAACGGCTTGTCTTGTAGCCGCTAATGCCGAGATGTAAATCGTCTTTGCTATCAACGCATCTACTCGAAGGTCCCGGATCCTTTTTAGTGCATGATTAATCATGTTGGCACCTCAGATGAAATGCTTTTTATTGGCCTCGTTTATTGAGCCATTTTACCTGAGTTGGTTTAGCTCCTATTGAGATTCATTACCGAGCTTTAAGTACATAAACAAACCACCGCTGGAATGGCCGATGTCTAGTTACAATGATGCACACATTAGCATTATTAGCAATTTAGCATATCCTGTTTGTCAATTTCACAAGCTGGTTTCAAAATCTAAGGCCATTTTTGTTCAAATCACAGCTGGCATCTTACATCAACATGAGCTGCCAACAAACCTTCGTGCTCCCTTTAGCATATAGCATTAGCCTTTCAGCCTCTCGCAACTACTCTGCATTTATCCCACAACATTTCCAAATGGCTTATTTAACAGTATGTTGTTTTTCTTTTAGCTCCTGTTGAGATTCATTACTGAGTTTAAGTACATAAGCAAAATGGCAACACAAAGGATGACAGCTACTTATAATGATAGCATTATTAACATATTCTGTTCTGCAGCAAAATATGGCAGGTTTGATTTGAAAAAAAAAATGGCATCAGATATTGACAATACCCTGATAGCACACATACATCACAGAGACCCCTGCAAACATGTCCTTGCGGGGCCCATGCTGGCTTTTTGCGGGCACAGTGGGCTAGGGCCAGCCCACACCAAACCTAAACAGGCCCGGTGCCGGCTTGCCCAGGGGAGGCCCACAGCTTTGGGCTCACTGCAGACTCTCTGTGAGCAGCCTACACTATGGGACTGCCCACATTAATCCCATGATGGCCCAGTGTGGGCCAGACATGAGCCTGTTAACAAGAATTTTGTGGGCAGTTTTCTTCCTTACCACTAGGGATGCTAAGGTGTTTTAGGTTTCCTTAAGTAAAGCCATGTGGTAGAGAGAGTTAGCAATAGCAAGCAGCAGTAGCCAGCATGGCTCACCTGCTGAACACATTGTGCTGTGTCCTGATTAGGAAATGTGCCATTTCAAGCCCAGTCTAACGGAGTTTTTTTTTTCTATTTAAAAGTGTACATTGCTGATGTTTTTTTGCAGAGATGGTACATGTGTGTATGGCCTATGTTTGGATTAATGCTAAGAGTTTAAGACAGTGTATTTGTGTGCATTTTAGGTGAGGCTACTACATAATGGTCCAGATTGAATACGGATTTAAAGTTCTTTTCGACGTGAGACCGTAGTCTGGACTATTCTTGACTGTTCCTGGTTAGGAAGAGTCTGGTGTTTGAGAGCTGTGGCGTGTTTTCATTACAAGAGGTTGGATTATTAATTTGCTATCAGCCAACTTCAGCTACGGACAGTGTTTTTTGTACTTTTGTGTATTTAGATGTTTGGTTATATGTAGCTATATTAACCTGAACTGACTTTCACACACATCAACTTTCACATAACGAAATCCTACAATCTTACATGGCTTTGTTTGCTTTTTTTTGTGCTTTTGTGTATTTACTTTTTTGGCTATATTTAGCTGTATTAACCTGAATTGAATGTTTTCTATTTTGTATTTAATAAATCCATTGATTTGAAATCCTTTTGACTACTGTACATTTTTAACAATATAGACATTAGTTATGTGGTGACTGCATCCATTTCAGATGTATAATAACTGTTTTCCCCAAAGACTTAAGTTATAGTAGCTGAAAAGTATTTAAAGTGAAACAGATGTATTGTTATAGATCAGGGGTGCATCCTGTTCCTGGAGATCTACCTTCCTACAGAGTTCAGTTCCAACCCTGAATAAACAAAACCTGTCTGTAATTATCAAGCGCTTCTTCAGATCCTAATTAGTTGGTTCAGTTGTGTTTGATCAGGACCAGACAATACGTCTATAGGACGTTTCCTATCATGAGATGTCAAATAGTCAAGTCAAGTCACCTTTATTTATATAGCGCTTTTAACAATACAGATTGTGTCAAAGCAACTGAACAGCATTAATTAGGAAAATAGTGTCAATAATGCAAAATGACAATAGTA
>NW_015536587.1:107205-134146 GCF_001515605.1 Sinocyclocheilus anshuiensis
AAAAATTAGACGACAAAGAATTAACTTGACGGAGCTCAAACTCAAAACACACGGCAGCAACAAACAGGAAGTGACGTTAATAACGAAATAAATAATAAATAAGAAAAGTAACGAGCTTATTCGTTTACGAATCTTATTCGTAAATAGACATTTAGAAGATGTCTTTAAGATGTTTATGATTTAGAATGTATGTAAAACTGACATCTTAGAGACGTCTATCAGATGTTTGCACACAGCAGATGCTTTCCAGATGAAGCGATCTTTAACAGCCATCTTGCAGACGTACGTGTGCTATCTAGGACCTGCCATCTTTTATCAACCTGAGCTGCTAAAGTACAAACCTTCATGCCCCCTTTAGCATTTAGCATTAGCCTTTCAGCCTCATGTTTGCTCTGGATTTATCTGATAATATTTCCAAAGACCTTTATTGTTTTTGGTTTAGTTCCTGTGGAGATTCATTACCAGAATGGACGACGTCTAGTTACAATGATATACGCATTAGCATTATTAGCATATCCTATTTGGCAGTTTCACAGGCTACCCAGATAGCACATGATCAAGATTGCTTCATCTGGAAAGCATCTGCTGTGTACAAAACGTGTTTAAGATGTCTGTTTTATATACATTCTAAATCATAAACATCTTAAAGACATCTTCTAAACTTCTATTTGACATCTGATAGGAATCGTCCTATAGACGTATTACAGATGAGCAAACACTCTTAAAAATACGTCTTGCAAATGTAAATGCAGACATCAAATAGACGTCTCGGTGATGTGCGTGTGCTATCAGGGTATTGTCAATATCTGATGACATTTTTTTTTTTTTCAAATCAAGCCTCGCATATTTCGCTGCTAAAGTACAAACCTTCATGCTCCCTTTAGAATTTAGCATTAGCCTCTAAGCCTGCATTTTTCCGACAAAATATGCAAACGCCTTATTTAAGAGTACATTGTTTTTGGTTAAGATTCATTACTGAGCTTTAAGTACATAAACCTATATTGCAGTAACATTGATGAATGCATTAGCATTTTCAGTATCTCCAAATTGTCAATTTGACAGGCTAGCATCAATATTTGAGGCTATTTTTGCCCAAATCACACCTGGCATCTTTCGCTGCTAAAGTACAAACCTTCGTGCTCCCTTTAGCATATAGCATTAGCCTTTCAGCCTCTCGCATTCGCTCTGCATTTATCCAACAAAATTTCCAAATGGCTTATTTAACAGTATGTTGTTTTTGACCTTTTCCAATTGGTTATTATCCACGACGAGTGGCCGCTCTTGATTTCTCTCTGCGGTCTGAAGCGGTCCATTTTAGCATCATTAAGGTGCTGAAACGGTCTTCGCAGCTCCACAGTCTTTGGTCCCAATTGAGGTTTAAAGGCAGAGTCAGATTTCCCCATTTAAAAGGCAGCGTGGCTAATTAAGCTTGGCTAATCAGCTGGTCCGTGACAGCTGGAGTTTTAGTGCCTATCTCAGCAGATATCAGTGCGTCGTAATAGCACTAGGCTAATTGCTACAAAGAGGATGACTGATACCTGCTGAAATCCGCTTTGCCCCCTGATTGCCATTGTGCGTCTATTGACCACAAGAGAAAAAGCTGAATACTTACTGCTACGAGAACAATGTTCAGTCTTACTAGGGTATTGAGAGGCCTAGCTTTGTTTGTGCTATTCAGGAATGGGAAACTCATATGCAGCTTAGAAAATGGATTATATGTTAGCATTAGCATCCTAAGTGGTCAAATAACTGAAGGCTCATGGTAAGAATGTCAGGACTCTTTAGCATTTTGTTACTTTATGCTAACAGTGTGATTTTTCTTTTTATGGGATTTTATGGCCTAAATTGTTTTCAAATATATAACTTAAACAGAGAGTGAAATACTTTAAATGTTTAATGTATATATATATAAACAAAATGTTACTGTCTTTCAGTCAATCCCAAGGTAAGTTTTTAAAATGATGTAAATAAAGTTTTTATTGTGTGTTATTTCAAGTGAAGCAGTATTTTGGTCAAATTATACAAAAAGTATGATAATTATAAATTGTGTGTATTAAGGATACATAAAACATAAAATTAGCTTAAGCAAGACAAAGGAGTTTCCACTGTCGTTTCCATCAAAGAACTCACAAAATACGCCATCTGAGAGCACTGTGGTGGAAATGGTCAGGGTTTTAAGAAAAAGTTAATACAAAAATTGACAAATTTTTCGGTTTTAAATTATCCAAGTATGCCACTGCATGTTTTTAAAATGTAGTTTAGCCAAATGTGTTGATAGCCTATGGATTATGTGTTAGATTAGCATACCTCATGCACAGTAGCAATATCATAAGCATCATGCTATATAATATTTACTTAGGCAAATTTTGCTACATGTTTAAGAAGGTGGAGAGAATGAAGACTAAAAACAATGTCATTTTTTTTATAGCTTATGTAGCAATTTGTTACTGCAGTAACCTACCCTCAATATTAGCATTCCCTGTGAAGAGCATTTCATATTTCCTAAAAGAGCACGGGTAAGCTTTATGGTGTCATGACATTTGGAGTTATCTCTATATTATTTCACACTATTTCATGCATTTAAGTGAATATATAGGGTCCATTAGTATAAAACTGGGGTCAAAGTTCACCTAAAAGCTATAACTTATGGTTCACAATGCAGCTGTGAAATGGGCCTTTAGGTCATATTACGAGCGCAGGGCATTCAGCTCAAAGACAAACCTTGTGAGCAGCCAGATTTAATAGGTACAGCTGAAAATCTCCTGATTTTGGTTTGACCGAAAAGCTGAACTAATGAAGAAATTCATGTTTCAGCTTCATTTCAGCTGTAATGGATCAGTCAGTGCTTCATAATGTTAAGCTGAATCAACATTTATCTGTGCTCACGCTTGGATTAGTTAATCGGTGTGCATCTGTTTCTACGCGGAGACCCTGACACAGTCGTGAATCTGGCTCTAAGTGCTTATAGCGATTATTCAGTTTAGCACACTTAGCCATTCCAACATAATAATCACTCCAGTAACTGCTAATTTCCACTCTTCCCGAAAATAACAACTCATTTGGTATTTAACCCCTAATTTGGTTAATTGACAGTTTAACTTAAATTCAAATTTAAATGTAAACTGTTGTTTTGTCTGGTAGGTTTTTAAATTGGGTTATTAAAATATTGTTAAAATGTTACCATCTAATGACTGATGTGTAAAAAGTTGACCCAAAAATGCCAATTTTGTCATTTCCACTCTTGTTGCTAAGGAAACAGATTTTTGAAAGTCAATTATTTGGGCTTGTAATGGTTTTTGCCTAGATATGGGAATTGGACATTTCCCTAACTATATGAGTTAGACCCTTAAAGCTACAGCGATGCAGAAACCGTACGCAGACATGGCTGATTTCAAGCATCCAGTGGCACTTGACATTTGTCAGATCTGCGCGCTGTGGTTTTTCCTTCATAACCCCAGTACGGCACGCTCCCCCGGCGCTCGTCTTCCCCGTCTCTGACAGAGCAAATGTGATTAGTTTCTCCATTACTTTTGCATAACAAGTCCACATTCAAAATTAGAACATGATTAGGAGGCAATCAAAATTGGATCACAAAGGTGGGCTGATTTCAAGTCGCACAGAACAGGTAACTGTGAAATTAGATCGTACATTTTTTTTTGAAACTGACAAACTATGCTATTTTACGGGAACGAGATGTATTTTCAAAGTTTCTTTAGACTGTTGAGTAACATTTTTAAAGCTTTACCAATGACTGCTGATATCAAAGAGTGAGAAAAAGTTATTACTTTTCAGTTTAGCAGAATGAATTCTGTGAATTTATTTTTCCAGAGATGAATATGAACTGAATTTCAGAACATAAAGTGAATTGGGTACACTTACCTTCCTAACAATAATCCTTTTTTTGTGATGCATTTCATGAGTATGTTTTCTCCAATTGGATTTCACATGGCAAATTGTACTTGTGCCATTAATTCTTATCTCTGAATCGGGTTGATTTGCACTCCATGTGTTCACCATTGGCTTTCCAGACAGCCCTTCCAGAGAATGTCATTACACGAGATGTAATTAGACGAACAGACCGTACGTCATAATTATATTTAAAAGAGAGTCAATCCATTGAACCATAATCTGTGATTGTACTGCACATAAACCGTAAATAGAGGAGGTATTGACCTTTAGAACTGTCTAGCAGACATATTGTTTTGCGTCTGTGCCATTTTTATGCTGTTTTTATTACTAGAACCCTGACACGAGGCATTAAAAAACCACTACAGAATAACAGCACTATTCCCTTCAAATACTCAGATACTGTTTTGTTTTGTACTTTTAAAATGATTAATGTAATATTAAATGTTTAAGTGTGAGGAAAAGTTATAATTTAATAGCATGACAGATTTTTGCTTGATTACGCATCTAATGCTGTATGTGTATATATATATATATATATATATATATATATATATATATGTATATGTAAATTTTTTTTCCCACAAAACATACGCATCTAATGCTGTATGTGTATATATATATATATATATATATTATATATAAAAATTATTTTGCACATCCATTATTGATAATTTTAAAATATAATTAAACATAATATTATTGAATATATATAATACATTATTATTAAATCATTAACTATAATGTTAAATAATAGTATGTCTAATACTAGATATGATTAAAATTAGATATTTCAATAAATTATAATTTTTTAATAATATTTAAAAATTATATTACATAATAGCTCATATATATTTAAGATGTATATAAATTTAGCATGTTATGTGCTCTGTAATTTGTAACAGCATTGACATTGGTCAACAGCTATAAAAAATTATATTTGATTTATATTATAAGTAATATGCCTTTGTTTAAATGTAATAACATCTGTATGAATTCATGGCAAAAAAGTTAGGTATTCAGAAGTAAGGTTATATGATTTGTCTTGAATCTAAAAAATTATATAATATATAATTTTGACATATTATTTTGATTTGTTCTTTATTATATCACAAATATCACTTCTAAAATCAACAACAAAGTGATTTTTAAAGGTTGATGTATTTGCTAATATAACTATGCATGATTATATGTTATTAGTTGCATTGTATTTTTAGTATTCTTAATATTGCATATATATTATTTATTATGAATTTCATTATGCGTAATATTATTATATTAAATCATTAAATATAAGACTAAAATAATAGTATAATATTTTAATATTTATTTTTAATCATATTTTTATCCTATTACATGCTCTGGATGTTTAATAGCATTGACATTGGTCAGCAACTATATAAATGTACATTGGATTTATATTAAGAGCAGTATGCCTGTCTGTCAGTACTGATGGCAAAAGAGTTAGTTATTCAGAAGTAAGATTATATATCTGTCTGGTAACTGACTTTTCCCTACCGGTCCCTGTGGAGGTTTTACTGCAGGGCTACTCTCCCTGGACACTCTCAGCTCAGATGAAGCATCTCCTGTATTATTTATCACACATGAGTCCAGCGGTCGGCCTGATGTCTTAATCACGCGCCTCTCAGGCTGTTGGAACATACGGGCCTACATGAGACCGTTATCTTCATTCATATTTTTGACCTTCAAATCTCCACAGTCTGACAAAATTTGATGTATTATAACAGATTTCTACCATTTTTAAAATTCTCTTCATGCGAAGCAAGTGTTGATACTGGCCACCCGTCATCTCGTTTTCCCATAATCCCACTGCTCTTGATTAGCACTCCTTGGTTTCAGTAATGATGGAGAGCCCTTGATCAACAGTTTTCTTCCAGAAACAATGCAATAGTGCCTCCAAACATTATATATGCATTAGATGACTTTTCTTGCGCTAGTCAAGGGGCTCCTTCATATCGTTAGGCAAGATTAAACAAGCGAAGACGGTGCCGTACATGCGTTTGCCATTAGCATTCTTTAGCAGGAAGCCAAATATTCCAGTTTGCCGGAGCCCGGCACAATCTCCTGCCCTTTGATTAGCCATGGATTAATAGTACCATTCTGGCTTCCTCCAATCCCACACTGCTTTCGGCACAGGTTAGCACATCTTATTATTAAACAAATGAATTAGTGCCTGGAAATGTGTCATGCATATTACCTTGCAGCAGGAGGCACACAGGGCTGGTCAGCTCCCGAGGAGCACGGGAAAGCTCCGGCATGCTCAGCTGACTGTTTGCCTGGCCCTATTAACAGCGCCATGATTTACCGGGGGCCCCTTGTTTGTGCTCGACAACGGAGATGCTGTTCATTCGGGCCAGTGTAAATCAGGCCCAATTAAAGTATTTGGATGTCTGTGACAGGCCCTAACTGCTTAAAATGATACTCAGCCATAAACAGAGACGTGGGGCGGGCAGGGACAGCAGAGGGTGGTCTAACATGAGTTAGCGAGGGGAGTCGCGCTGCATCTTAAATATAAAGCCTATTGTGTGTTAAGTGGCTAACCTCATTAGCACCACGCTCATGATAGAGAAACCCGCTGCGGTAAGGACACTTCGTTGAAATTTTTTTGTAGCCTCGGAAGGTATGTTTATAAGCACAATATTTTCAGATTCTGAACCTTGTTTATATGAATCCTAAACTTCGTAATCCAATTCACATATTTGTGTGAATTACATGTATTCTGAACAAAAGTTCAGTGCTCAGTCACTGTGTTCAGAAGCAGAGAAAGCAGTGCGGTAATGTCACCAAAGCTACCGCGGACATAAACACATCTTGTCTTGCAGATAGAAACCTGACAAATTTGTTAGAAGCAGTGTACCATTATAGTTTTGGTTAATATTCTGAATTTGATTTTATTTTTTATATTTTCTGTTTTTCGTTTTAATAAACATTTTAGTCATTTTTAGTAGATTTTATAAATTTTTTTTTTTTAAATATGTCTATATAGTTTTTACTATATTTTTATTTGTTATTTTTAGTTATTTTAGCACTTCAAGGAAACTAAATGAAAAATAAACCTTACAAATATGCCAGAAACATTGTTTTACTGATGTGCTATTACAGTTTTTGTTAATATTTTGAATTACGTTTTTTTTATATATATATTTTGTGTTTTCACTTTCATTTGTTTTTGCTATTTTTTTTTAGTTTTTTTATGTCTAAAATTTGTATAATTTATTTATTAGTTTTAGTTATTTTAGTACTTCAAGTTAAACTAAATGAAAAATAAACCTGACAAATGTCAAAAACATCATTTCAGTTATATACTATTATAATTTTTTGTTAATATTTTGAATTAGATTTTATTTTTATATTTTCTGTTTTAATTTTAATTGTAGTTAAAACTCAAGAAAATTATTAATTATGAAAACATTAAATCATTTTTTATTACTTTGTTTTTTTAAACGTCTATACAGTTTTTGCCCCCATTTTTCATGAGCTGATCTCAAAGATCTAAGACTTTTTCTATGTACACAAAAGGCCTATTTCTCTCAAATATTGTTCACAAATCTGTCTAAATCTGTGTTAGTGAGCACTTCTCCTTTGCCGAGATAATCCATCCACCTCACAGGTGTGGCATATCAAGATGCTGATTAGACAGCATGATTATTGCACAAGTGTGCCTTAGGCTGGCCACAATAAAAGGCCACTCTAAAATGTGCAGTTTTATCACACAGCACAATGCCACAGATGTCGCAAGTTTTGAGGAGCATGCAATTGGCATACTGACTGCATAAATGTCCACCAGAGCTGTTGCCCGTGAATTGAATGTTCATTTCTCTACCATAAGCCGTCTCCAAAGGCGTTTCAGAGAATTTGGCAGTACATCCAACCAGCCTCACAACCGCAGACCACGTGTAACCACAACAGCCCAGGACCTCCACATCCAGCAGCTTCACCTCCAAGATCGTCTGAGACCAGCCACCAGCTGCTGCAACAATGCAAAAACAAAAGTGTTGCATTTATAATTTTGTTCAGTATATTAGTTGTATTATTTCATTTTAGTTGTTTTAGTACTCAAGCTGAACTAAATAAAAATGAGAAATGTTACCTGGGCAACTAGCTAAAATTTAAATAAATCTATTTATTTTTTCAATAATTTGTTTTATTTCACAACGTTTACTTTATTTCAAGTAAGGAAAATGTTATTTTTTTCTTTCATGGTTTTAGTTTTAGTTAACTATAATAACCCTGGTCAGAAGAACTTTTTAGCCAATATTTAGTAAATTTAGTCTCCTCCACTGACTAATTTGTCAAATGTGAGACGTAAATAAAAATATGCACGTTTGTAAGACATGAAACGTATGTAAACTTGCGTATCACGACACTACACATGTGCACAAGTTATTTTTGAATTCAATTGAGAAAATAGTTGTATTCAAGTGTTTATATGCTTACCATTTTCCTGTTGATTGGATTATTTCAGGTCTACCCCTTCCTTTCCAATTCAATCAAAACTTGATTCAGATCGAGTTCAGTCAGATTGAATGAGGTATTTAATGAAGGTTTTTCAGTCCAAATTAGCCGATTCTAAACAGATTACCTGGGTGCATGTAAGCGTAGCTAATGTCACACCGATCATCTACAATCCATTCACTCCCATCCCCTGCGAATGACCGGACCCCGTTTGTTTCTTGTAAATAACTTTTTTGTATCTGAATTATGTATCCGCTCCTCATTATCCCATTACCTGCCCTTAGGATACTCTTCACATTGTCCTGACATAAAAAAGGTGTTGTTGCTTATCAGTGTGGTAAACACTAATTTAAGCAGGGGTGCGTGGCATGTGGCTGTGATCTTTAGCGGTTTTAGTGGCGTCCTGGGAGACCGAGACGTCCCCCGATGCGTGAGATGAAAGATAGATGGAATGCCCCCTCGCCTGGTCCCAGTTGGTTAAGTGCCTCTCGCTCATTAACAAGGTCTCTACGAGTATGTGGGCCTCGCAGTGCCGCCCAGCCTCTCCTGATCATATTAAAATCAGAGCTCAGCTGATGACGGCATGCTGTTTACCAGAGTGCCCCGTAAGATAGGAAGTGATATTGAGGAGGTGTGTGAGATCGGATGGTTTACTGACGAGGGAGGGTCATGGGCGTATGTCGTTAACCTTAACTTGTAAATTGAGGGTTTGGGGATATTGTGTATATGTTGTCAGTTGATTGTTGAGACATAGTTTTTAGTTTGAAACATGCTTTGATTTATAGATTTTATTATTAATTGTGTTGGTCAGATTTACTGTTGCTTGGCAAAATATTGTGGACGAAATCCATTTGCTTCAATAGGAAACCACCCGATCAGGAGTGTCGCATGAGCGTGAAAAAGTTCCCCACACAGATTTGACTCAGATTCAAGTTGGTCAGGTGAATTCGCAAAGTTGACCAAGAGAAAGCTGCTTGATTTGTAAGTGACTTCTGTTTGAGCTGTGCTTCATTCTTCGCTACACTATCGACAATGGACTGTTGAACATTTTTAGCCCACAAAATCTCCCTACACCTCAGCTGTTTTATTCAGTATTAGGGACTAGATTTACTAGAAAATTATATTTAACTAGGTGATACCATTAAAGTAAAACTACAAAACACCCCAAAAGATATAGACGAGCTGCAACTAAATATTTCAGCAGCAAAAAAAAAAAAAAAAAGTGAAATATGTGTAGGGACTGGGACTCCAATAAATTGATGTAAGGAATCAAATGAATTTGTGCAGGTATTCCAAATTAATTTGTGCAATGACTCAAATGAATCGATGAAAGGAATCAAATAAATTTTTGCAGTGATTCAAAATGTATTTGTACTGTACAGGGACTCAAATGAATCTATGCAAGGAATCAAATGAATCCTCGCATGGAATCAAATTAATTTTTGCAGGCACTCAAAGGAATCGGTGGAAGAAATCAAATGAATCAGTGCCAGGATTCAAAATTAATTTATGCAGGGACTCAAATGAATCAAATAGGGAATCAAATGTATCGGGCAGGGATTTGAATTTACTTTGTGCAGGGAATCAAATTAATTGGTGCATGGATTCAAATTTATTTTTGCAGGGGCTCAAGTGAATTGGTGCAGGAACTCAAATGAATTAGTACAGGGGGAAAAATGAATTTGTGCATATATTCAAATGAACTGAATGACACTTTTGCAGGAACTGTCTGTATGGGTGATTCACCAAAATCACTTTTTATTCAAAAGTCAACTGGGTTTAAACTCGCGTTACTTATTTAAAAGAGTACACTGTAGATTAATGTGTATGTGTGATCCATATGTGTGATCGTAGCTGTTTTTAATGCTACATTATAAGGAACACATTTAAAAGAGAATGAAGGTAGAACAACAAGGATCTGATCATGTTTAATGTGATACAATGTGTTTGAGAAGACTAGGGAAGTGACTGAAAAGGTCTCAAGGGTCAAAGGTTAAGTGCACTCAAGGGACCCTCGGGCCAGTTCTGAGTGTTACAGTTAATTTCATTTGACCAGACATATTGACTCATGACGTGTTTGCATATTTTGTGTAACCGAGTAAGGCACTTCTATTCTTTGCATGTTTTGTGTAACCGAGTAAGGCACTTCTATTCTCATAGTTAACTAAATGACTATATTACTTACATACTCAAACTTACCTTGCGTAGTATTCCTCATTACAAAACTCATAAGATCTTGTGCTCTTTTATATCCCATCATCTCTTTCATGCATGTCTTCTTTTTCATACCTCAATAAATAAATAAATACAGTGTGCAATACGTGAAAAGATTAGAGGGGGGAGTTTTTTAAAGGTTTTTTCCCCCATGAAAAAAAGCTGTTAAATTACCATGAGAACGATTATAGAATAATTATGAATTCTTATTTGATCTTGAGAAACTGTGTATCTTTACATTGATTAGATAGCTTCAATATTTTACCACTGCTTATGATAAATCTTGGTTACAACGACAGCAATTTCTTAATTTCTGTCAGTAGTGCAAAATCATGCCAAATCAATCTGTAATTATTAATATATCGCATTAGAACAACGAGACACATACCTGTTCATAGGCCTATTCAATCGCGTTTTCTCCCATTTATTTGTGATCACATGGCTTCACTAAACAACGTCCACACTTGGAGAAATAACAATGTATTCACACGTTTACATTTATATTTTTTCAGAAAGAATCGTCATTTATATTTATTTCCATTAATTATGCAATCTGGTGAGAATGCAGTGGCGTCAACCACTCTCTGCCTCTCTCTCTTCCGGGATTTCCTCGCAGGCAAATGATTCGCTGTAGATCCATCAATCAATATTGCGTGTTCATAAATCCCACCTTCCGATGACGGGAAACTTTCGCGTTCTGTCTCGAACAAAAAGGTGCGTTCACGCCATATCGGAATTCCCGTAATTACGAGATTACAACTTGTAAAAAGCGTTCACGTCCTCGTAGAACTCGTAATTACAACTTGTGAACTGGGAGTTCCCTTTCATGGGAACTTCGAACTGCGTCCTCTAGGGGTCGCTATGGAGAAACCTAGAGGACGCAGTTCGAAGTTCCCATGAAAGGGAACGTCTCAGGTTACTTATGTAACCATGGTTCCCTGAGTAGGGAACAAGACACTGCGTCCTCTAGGGGTCGCTATGGAGAAACCTAGAGGACGCAGTGTCTCATTCCCTACTCAGGGAACCATGGTTACACAAGTAACCTGAGATGTTTTCTGAGAGCTACGACTTGTACCACGTGACCGCTGTACCACCTGACCACCGAAGGCTCTGTTTAGGCGTTGATAGTGTTGCCATAGAAAAGCATAATTCCGAGTCCGAGGACGTGAACAGCTCCGAGTAGAGCGTCACGTGCTGTCATCTCGAAATTACGGGAATTACAATATGGCGCGAGACGTCTATTTGACGTCTGCATTTACATCTGCAAGACATTTTTTTTTTTAGAGTGTTTGCTCATCTGCAATACATCTATTGGACGATTCCTATCAGATATCAAATAGACGTTTAGAAAATGTCTTTAAGTCCTGATTTAGAATGTATGTAAAACCGATATCTTAGTGACGTCTATCAGATGTTTGTATGCTTTCCAGATGAAGCGATCTTTAACAGACATTTTGCAGATGTACCTGTAAAAATGCTGTTTTATTCTTACCTTTATAATTCACCGAAAAGTCACTTGTCACTTGACTGCAAACCAGATAGCACACGTACATCTGTAAGATGTCTGTTAAAGATCTCTTCATTTGGAAAGCATCTGCTGTGTACAAACATCTGACAGACGTCTTTAAGATGTCATCCTATAGACGTATTGCAGATGAGCAAACACTCTAAAAAATACGTCTTGTAGACGTCAAATAGACGTCTCCGTGATGTACAGTACGTGTGCTATCAGGGAATATATATAATACGAGGATGCGCAACGTAAACAAGTCACAAATATGCAAATTAGAACGTTAATGTGCGGTTTAAACTGAAACGTAAGTTTATAAATACCTAGGATTCCCTAGGTTTACCCAGGTTAACTATTTCAGGTGTGAAAAGCCCCACAGCAAACACTCTAAAAAAAACGTCTTGTAGACGTCAAATAGACGTCTCCGTGATGTACAGTACGTGTGCTATCAGGGAATATATATAATACGAGGATGCGCAACGTAAACAAGTCACAAATATGCAAATTAGAACGTTAATGTGCGGTTTAAACTGAAACGTAAGTTTATAAATACCTAGGATTCCCTAGGTTTACCCAGGTTAACTATTTCAGGTGTGAAAAGCCCCACAGTTTTGAGCAAAACCATAGTGATCTCATAAACGGTCTTACTGATTTCAGCTACTATTGGTGTTTGCTGTCATTCTGAAAATCCACATAATATGGTTAGCCAGTCTGTTAATTACTTTTATAGTAACAAATTATTAAAGCAGCTTCTTCCCTAGACGTCTTTGCCATCCACCATTATTTAACAAGCTGAGCAGAAGTGGCTAACTGATCAGTTAGGAAGGTACAACATCCAATAACAAATCGGTTCACAGCATCCCTGTGGCAGTCATGAATTATGCAGAGGTTTGTTACACACACACACACACACACACACACACACACACACACACACACATTCCTGGTCACACTGAGTAGCGCAAACATGGGCCCCAGGTAGAGCGCTCATCACTCCTGCTGTTCTTCTCCATATGGACCCAATGAACTGGGGAGAGCGGAGAACCACACACACACACACACACACGCCTGCAAATACACATGGGAAGATAGACAGGTGTCGTTCATTTAGCAGCAGTAGCCAGCTGTGTGTCACAGTTGTGTGCCAGATGTCTATAAGACACAGGTGGATGTGGTAAAGACTTGATCGTATAGCTTTAAAAGCTCTTGCCTTCCTATCATTCTTTCTCTCACATTCTACCCTCCATACAGCCATAATGATGTATTATATTATATTGATCTGTGCCATTCTGAGCAGTATGAAGTAATGGTAGACTGAGGGTGGGCACTGTGGTAAATGTAGGAGCTCTCCATGCTGCTGACACCCCTCCTGCTGTAAATCTGAGTATGAATATGTTTGTGTGCAAATGTTAGTTATACACTGCCCAGTACTGTCTAATCTTGCTGTTTTAAATTTAAGTTGGAAAATAACAATCATAAGACTGATAAACCCAAGACATTTTATTTTGATTCATTTCAAACTGGGTCTTAGAAATGAAAATAAAATTCATAGCAATATGTGTGGTGTAGTAAATTTAAAAAATAATAATAAAATAAAAATGCATACCAGTTCGAGATAATTAGGCCAGTTGATATTATAGATGTTGTTATAACTACAATTATCCAAAATAAATACAAACAAGCTCGATCTAAAATTATGCAGATAGCTAATTTACTACTACTACTATTATTATTAAAACTATAATTCTTCATAAAAAATAAATAACAGCTCAATCTTGTTACTCTTTGGACAAATTAACTAAAAAAATTCACGTTTATTTAACACTCATGACATTTGGTTATTCTTTTGCACTCGAACAAAGAAACACACACAAAATAAATGTAATTTGTTGGGATAAGAACTAAAAGTCAAGTGGTTTACATCTATTCAGTTCTCAGTAAACTCAACAGTCTCAGTTGTATTCTTGCCCCCACCTGATGGCCGAATGAAGAACTACTATCTATCTATCTATCTATCTATCTATCTATCCTTGCAGATGTATAAAAGTACTTAGCTCTAATTACAATCAGCCGTCTTTTGCTTGCATATTTCTACCTTGTTTTTGAAAGGGGGAAAAACGATCTGGACAAATGAGTCTTGACCGGCCTTTTAGTAAAACCCCTTTTGATTCCCTCAACGTTGCCAACTACACTCAATTGAGACATCCTCCACACCTGATGTGCTGTATAATGAATGCCTAATTTATGTAATTAGTCCATTAACTGTAATCCCAGCATATGTTCGGCATGCCCTGAAGGCGTCGTTCTCCCAGGTACTTCTTTTTTATGTCACTGAGAAGCAGCTAATTAATTTTACATGCATACTAATATGGGACTCGGCTTAGCGGCTAACCTTTGTATTTATCGCTGTAACCTTTATGGGAAACGGAGGAAATCTTGCAAAGAAAAACAGCAACGACAATACTGTTCCATGTGTTTTTATGGTGATTTGAAATACCACAAAAATCGGTATATTTTGAAACATATTTATTGATTTAATAGCAGTGCCCATGTTATTACAAGCAATTCATTAGTATATCATACCAAAACAACAATAATGCGTAATTAGATGTATACAATAATTACACATAGGCAACTATAACATGAACGTTAAGCATTTAAAATACGATATATTAATAATTTCTTATATCTAAGCCACAGACGCTGAGCTCAGTCTGTTCGCTAGTGTGCGTGTATATAATTGCACCGTGGTTCCTTAAGTTTAAGTTAAGTGACGATACAGCTAACAAACCATAAGCCCCTAATCAAGACAAAGTCCATCAAGCAAATGAGGGCAGTGTGAGATAATAGTGTTTAACTGGATTGGCGCGCGAGCCCCTCCCCTTTAGTTTCGCCCGCCACTAAAGGCTTTTGATCATCGTAATGAGAGCCCTCTGTCTGCTAATTAATTGACATTCTCTTGAATATTCATACGCCATATCGCAAATACGCTCTTAATTGCACCATAAAACATCTCAGGGGAGGCAAATCGCCGCAGACTTCATTAAAACAATGCCGGTCGGACTCGGAAAGGTATATGATGAGTTAGATGTAATGGTCCGACAGGTTACCTGCAACTGTAAAAGCTCTATCCGCAGTTCTGAGCACCTGATCGGGTTTGTCTGAAGATAATGCGCGATAAAAAAAAAAAACGCAAATGCATTATGAATAAAACAAACTTGATTGCTTCAGAGCGTGTTTTTCATAAAAATCGTTTATTATTATTATAAGTTGTGATGCACTGTTGTTAGTGTCTCGAAATAGTCATTTTGATGACATGTTTATACAAATCTTTGCATTAACAATGTCAATTACACCGCCAGCCATTGCTATTTGTTTATTCATTAGTTCTTTGGTAAATCTACATTGCCTGCAGAAAGATGAAGCTAATAATGCGATGAAATACACATGGAGTTGACGGAGAGCTCAGCTGGGTTCTGCTCGACAGCATGACATGCACTAACGGCCAGCAGCAATAATAATAATAATAATTATTATTATTATTATATGCCAGTAATATTTATTATATCACAGCTGTATCTTTTGGATGACTGATATGAATATATCTGACGATATTCAATTATTTGTATGTCTATTACGTTAGTCATGTAAAAATGACTCGAATATACTTGTGATGCACGTTTAACATTTTAAATGAAATGTCACTTTTTACATTTTTCATACTGATATTGTTTTGTGGGACTTAAGGTCAAAAATGACTGCAACTGTAAAAAGTCGTCGTAAGGGAATGTTGACATGAGTAGTTTGGTATAAATTTTTATTCCTTGTAGAAAAAGCAAAGCGGTTTCTATTGATAGTACTATTTAAAAATGTTATTATATTTTTCAAAATATTATTGTTTTTATTTTTACATTTCGTATATTTTGCCTATTTGATGACAAGGCACGTTTTGATCAGATCACATGGAGTACATTTGCTGAAATTAATGACTCGATAGTTCATGATTTTAGTATTAAAAAATATTGTTGTTTGTTTGTTTGTTTGTTTTGGGGGGGGGGGGGTTTGCTTCTGACTCTTTCATTCGGTTTTATGTGATTATTAAGGACAACAGTCAATAAGGCAGTGATTTTTTTTTTTTTTTCTTGACATGGTGAAAATGTTCCAGTTTCGCCTCTGTTGACGGCTCCTTGCATGGATCTAAAAAGCAGAGCGAAAGTTTCTCCCCGTCCCTTTTTTTTTTCCTGGGTGGCAGCATATCCCAAAGTTGATTCAGTTTGACAATATTGTTTTGCTATCATTCGCTGCCTTACAATGAATGGCATCGATCCTCTTTTAACAACATTTGTTTCCTATTGTGTGGCGGAGGGCAGACGTGTGAAAGTGGCTGTTTGATTCTCTTTTTCATCCGCGTGACCTCAGCCTTTGTGTCCCATCGCCCTGGGAATGTCACGCCTCACTACTCTACTTTAAGATGCTTCAGAAAGTGCCTTTGTTTTTTCTGCCTTTTTCAGACGCACACAAAATTGTTCTCGGTCCCCTCAGCCGTAAAAGATACTTAAGACTAGAGCCCCCGGTTCACAAGTGCAATGCAATTTGGCTTAGACCAACCTTTGTTCAGCTTGTACAAATGACGAAACTCACTCGCACATTATACAGTTGATCTACTGCTGCAGGGACTCGAGCCATTCAAGAATCGTGGTGGCATTTGCAGTGCGCCAGTTGAGCGCATTATAGCGCGCGGGGCTGGCGGGAAGAAAAAGCAGCAAATCGTCAGTGGACAAATACACACGGCTCGTCCTCGTCACATTGGTTAACCGTTAAGTTAAGGACAAAGCTGATTTCCATGACAGCTTCCGGAAACTTTATCCCGCAAAAAACGGAGAAAGTGCAATGAGTTGGGTGGTCCCTCATCACAGGTTGATACTGTGCCATTGTGCGCGTGATTAACTGTGCAAACATTTGCCTGCGCTTCTGTAGGATCAGCGGAGGTGCGCGCGGGCGACTGGGCTCATTTGCATAATATTGCAAATATATTTTACAGGGTACACGTGTAATTAAAAGATTCGGGAACGCTTTGCATTACAGCAGAGCCTAGATGGACAATCTGAGAAATGGGATGGTGCATAGGAAATTGACTATCACACACACACACACACACACACACACACACACCCTGATTTGTTTTTAGTAGCCTATTTGTGCCATATTTCTGTCCAGTTAGAATTTAAATGTTTATTTTCGAAATGTATATTTTAATATGTTAGTTCAATTTTATGATTTTTATTTAAATTTTTAAAATTACCAATTGTATAGGCTAATTGTTATTTTGGACAAGTACATTTTATCACCACGAAACAATAACAAGAAATGTTTTTTGTTTTTAATTGGCGTTGTCGTCGGTTTTAACAACAGTATTCAGGAATATGTTGTAGATTTCTAAACTATTTCAATTTATAACCGACAAATTTGTGAATATAATATTAAAAGTTTGAGACAAACTCGCCTCGGCTACAAACGTTGAAACGCTCTAGATGTTCATTTACCGTTTTCAAATACATCTGAATAAATTAATGTGAAGTGTGCTATTTTTTTTCCTGCATTTGTTATTTTCGAGGGCATCCTTTCTTTCCTCGAACATTAGGAAAGTCACATAGTTGTTTTTCTATTGTTTCTTGTCTGGGTAAACATGTGGGCAGAGAACTAGTTTTTATGAGCGCTAGACACACGCAAACACAAACTCTCCCTCTCTCTCACTGAAGGTGTCATTGGCAGATTCATTGAAGAATACTTGCTTTTTCACCACCTTGACGTTGCTTCCCTCAGAAGAACTCTGGAAAACTTCATGTGAAAGAAGCCTGGAAAATTGGAATCCTTTGGCCCTTTTCTGTCAATACACAAGCAGAGGAATGACAAGTTAAAAGAAGTACTTCATGGCGCAGCGAGAAGCTGCATGACTTCCTAGCTTGGAAAGAAATTGTTTCTGAGACGGTGATTGTGTGGCAACCAAGGAAACTATATGGCTTTGCTTGGTACTTTCCTCCTGTTTTGTAAATATTAGCTGCCTGATAAAAGTCTTTTTTCTCTCTCTCTCTTCCCGCGGTTTAGATACAGACCTTTTCCCTCCTGCATCTTCCAAACAGACATCAAAATAAACTATGCGTATTGCTTCTAATCACTTGTATGGTTGATTCTATTCGCGATCCGTCAGAGCAGTCAGGGGTCTCATTGGTGGATTTATGCTGGAAAATTTACATAAATTAAGAGCAAATCCGCGAGCTCGTGTGTGGTCCATCGCATTGCAAACTCGCCAAGCGGAAAGGTGGCCCTTGGTGAGCCCTGAAAAAAACATGAATGGCCATTGCTCAAAATAGGCTTCCATTTGGATTTCACATTCATATAATTGACTTATGGATATTTTATACAGTTTTCACAACGCCACTCTGAAGGCTTTATTTGCATATCTGAAGTACTTTTCAGTTTGCTTTACATGAGCACAAAAGCCCGCCTGGCATCATGAAGTTTCATTTCAAGGTTTTTTTTGTTTGTTTTATTTAAATGTTTGCACATTTTCTAAAGCAACCTCCAGGTCACCTCACTTGTGTGGCTTTTAGGGAAAATGCCTCACACTTTCATTTTAAATTAAAACCATTTTGCATTGTATCGACTGTAATTGTGAATTATTCTAAATTTACATATGTTGGAAGCTTTAATGTGTACATAGGTCGTGTCTTTTTATATTTATCCTGTCGTCGGCTTTGTGAAGAGGTTTCTCAAGTATTGCTGTTAATATTGTAGGATGTGCCCGCGCATTTAAACCCGCAATAATGAGATCTGGCCACATCTTTAAAATTACGCGAGTATTAATCATTTAAAAAAATACGCTTTGATGATTTGTTCACACTTTACAGTGTTAATGTGTATTTGCATAATTAAGCACCGTGTAATAGCTACGAATGAACTATGTGTAATTATTTAGTAGCTAAGCACGCATTGGCATTATTATTAATTGCACGGTAAATATGTTTTCATCATTACGCCGTAACATTTTCCCTCAATTGTTTCCATCCATTACATTTGTCAAGATAATTTCTTTAATTTCTAACAATTTTTTCAAATAGGTAATTAATTAAAAAGTGATTGAAAGCGTGCAATGAAATAATCTGTGTAGGTTGAAACTTAAAAATACGTTCTATATCATATTATAGTATGATAATAGTGAGATATAGTATGCGCACATTCACCTTAAAGTGTTATCGAGATTTAATAAAATATATATCGCCTGACTGTAGTAAAAGACCACCCGTGACACATTAGCTCATTTCCTAGTTGCTAATAAACATATGCTTATTGGCTAAATGACATATGTATGACTCCCATGGCTCATTATAATAACGAGGCGCTCAGGTTAGTCATGTGGAAATACATGGGGAAAAATGTCGCCACACGGTTTAATTTGCCCTCCGCGTGTTTACGTTGGGATGCAATTGACATTTTCGCTCTAAGGAGGCATAACAAAGCCGGCAAAAGTCATACGAACTGTGTCATGACAGCAAGACAAGCAAAAAGTAACTGTGACGATACAATGCAAACTGCATGCAAGTTCCAGCCAATTTCCATGTCAAACATCCCATTGCTCAGTGGCTCCATTTGTACGTGTGAATTGTAGACCAAGCACCCTACGAAGCGCACAGAAAGGTTCACACACATACCTTCACACACTGTTACCGGGTGCCATCGCAGTTCAATTCCGGTTGCCGAGCCTTTTCACCCCCTTTGCCTCCAGTCTTCAAATGGAAATGATTTCTATTGGCCCAAGGTGTCCATGTAAATAGGTGTAAATGAAACCAAATTATGCCTTTCTCCCAGCCCCCTCCTCCCAAGGCGATTGTCATGTGATAGCAAAGAAGTGGCACATTAATGAAGCGCCTCTACAGGGGTCTTTTCTGCCCATGTCGCCACATAAAACTATCAGATGGTTAGAGGAAGGACATGGAGGCAGCCACTTAGCTCTTTAGTCTTATCAAGAAAGACGGAGAGAGAGAGAGGATCTGGTCCATTCAAGCTGGCCTGGGAAGAAGGAAACCCTACTACTTCTTCTTTCTTGGGTTCATAGCTCCAGAGAAGTGAACTTGCAGGACGACTCTCGGCGCTCTTTAGAGAGAAAAAAAACTCGATACAAATACTCGAGGACAGACTTCCAGCTGAATTCCAACGCAGAATTTGGATAGGATGCCTAGACCCGGGAGAAACACATACAGCGACCAGAAACCACCGTACTCCTACATTTCCCTCACCGCTATGGCTATCCAGAGCTGTCCGGAGAAGATGCTTCCACTTAGCGAGATCTACAAGTTTATCATGGACCGCTTTCCTTACTATCGGGAAAATACCCAGCGCTGGCAGAACTCCCTTCGCCACAACCTCTCGTTCAACGACTGCTTCATTAAAATCCCCCGGCGCCCGGACCAGCCTGGAAAGGGCAGCTTTTGGGCTCTCCATCCCAGCTGTGGCGACATGTTCGAGAACGGAAGTTTCCTGCGACGCCGCAAACGCTTCAAGTTGATGACATCAGAGCACCTGGCACCCAGCAAGCCCTCGGACGCTGCCCACTACCTCCAGCAGCACGCCAAGCTCCGGCTCAGCGCCCTAGGCACCCACCTCCCCCAGATGTCCAGCTACAACCTGGGAGTGTCCCAGCCATCCACGTTCAAGCACCCGTTCGCCATTGAGAACATCATCGCCCGAGAGTATAAAGTGCCGGGAGGGCTGGCGTTCTCCACCGGGTATCCCCTCCACAACCAGCTGACCACAGCCTGGCCCCATATGTACAGCACTAGCGTGATGGACAGCGCGGCGCCCATCTCCATGACCAGCAGCGATTACAGTGCCTACGGTGTGCCCATCAAGTCGCTTTGCCACGGCGGACAGACCTTACCGGCGATCCCCGTCCCGATCAAGCCCACGGCGTTGCCTCACCACATCCCCGCTTTCCTGTCGAACTCTCCCCAGTCGCTGAGCCCGACGTCCCCGCATACAGCGACCAGCCAAAGCAGCCCCGCCACCCCGAGCGAGACCATGACGGGTCCCGCGTCGCTGCAGTTGGTCGCGGTGCACTGACACCTGCGAACTGGGCCTCCCGGTCGACACCTGTACTCCAAAGTTGAATTTTAATTATAGACCTTGAAAAACACTGGCTATACAATCAAGGCAAGAGCTATCTATGTTGCAGTGATGTTAATTTATGTGTATGTTGTTCAGATTTTAAGTGTTGCTTTCGATGAGTCGATGAGATGACACGGATCGACACGGATACCATGTTGTAAAATGGAGAGTTTTTAAATTTTAAATATCCAGAATTTATGTGTTTATTCGAGTGGGTTGACTGCTGACAAATTCCAAGCACTGCTATCTGCTTCGTTTTTCAATCGCACAAGACAAGTGCTCGTCGTTTTACAGGTTATCGCCTATAATATTTGTTAGCTAATTTGACCGTGTTATTCTACTAACGTCCTAGACGACTAAACTTGTCTCAGTCTGCAAACCAAATACTATACTTGATCTAAAACACACACACACGTACACCTACAGTATGCTACAATGGCAAACTTGAAAAAGTTAAAATAGTTTTAAAGGATATAGGGTCTTCAAGTAAATATGTGAATATTTGCAAATAAGTGATATTGAATTGTGTCCAATGCACTTTTTAGTTAGATGTTTTACATTATATTTAGCAGGAAATTGTGTTGTGAGCGTTTAATTTAAAGCCGTGGTGACCATGTGTATTAAATGCCGTACATTTGTACTTTTTGTTCAGATATAAAGCATGCCTTTTCCAGACCTTGTGTTGTTTTGCTGCAAGCATGCGTGCTTTTAAAAGATGTGCAAAACGTCTGCATTAAATTATAAACTTGGTCATCAGAATATTTTTTCATTAAAATTGTGTAAACGTACACATTTCCTGTTGTATTCGTTTGTGAATTTCGCTAGTGTTTTTCTCTTTCTTCACACAGACGGTCAAATACTCGTGTACACTCAAATTGTAAAAAAACAATTATACGAAAAATGATTATTATTGTTAATATTAAAATTACAGAAATGCAAACAATAATTAATACCTATAGTACTACGTTTCTCTTTACAAACTTTTGCTTAAGTACATCTATATTAATTTTCCTTAATATTAATAAAAAATAATCAAGGTTCTAATATTTTCTTCATTCGCTTTTCTTTTTAATTTTAGAATAAACACATGTGCATATTGTCTGAACATCTTTAACGATATAAATTCAGTCATCGGATCATGCAGGTGAGCACTTTTCTTCGAGGAAAAGCACAACCGACGGACTGGAATAAATGAATGAAGCTCTTGATTAGGATGCATGAAGTTACTGTGCCGCAGTCACAGCACACACAAGCAGACTCATTCATCAGCTCAGCCACTCACTTCAGCAACAAAACCGTTTTAAACCTTTACATTCACATTTCATCGGGACAGAGATAATATATTTCGGGGAGAAAAATATACATTTACGTATAGTTTAATTTCTAGAAAATTTCACTAGATTATATTTTATATTTCCAAACTGCTTATTTTAAATATTATTGACATTCTACCTTCTACTATTTTCTATTTTCTTTTTTTATTGGGTAGAATTAAATTCTTAATGACTAAGATCAGTTTCACTTTAAATAATTACTTTTTATTTCTAAATTATTTTTCATTTTACAATTTACTTTAAACAAGCACTTTATATGTATTTATTATCTTATATTTTTGCCCGAGATTTTTACACTATGATTTCACTGCTTTTCTGCATTTTACCCCCTTTTTATTCTCAGATTTAATGGGGGGGTCCATTGATAAAGGATATGTCGCGGTCAGAATGCGACAAACAGGTGCATTGTTTGCGTCCCCGCACAGAGAGCAACAGCCTTCTCCGGGATATTAAGCAAATACATTAGAATTCCGTCACTTTATGCAATTGAGCTGATCAAATAAAGGGTCCCTGGCCACTTCATTCACCCTCATTCACTTGAATAGAAAGTGCAAAGAATTGCAAACTTAGACTGGGCCACCGATGTAGATTTAGTCTTTTTTCAGAAAGACAAAAAGGCCGTTTTCTCACAAACACATAGCTGACTGGGGGACTAGGAAACGAGTTCTGAGACCCCTTTGGAATTTAAATCCAACCCCCTCCCCCCGAGAGACTGTTTGCACAACAGTGCAAGTTTTTTTTTCCACTCTTCCCCTTTTTGCTTTTCTTTTCTTTTTACTTTCTTTTCTGGGGTCTGACATTGTGTTGCATTGATGTTTACTCTATCGTACTGATTAAAGTGTATGTTTAGTTTAGTTTTTTTTTTAAGGAAGAGAAGCATTTACTTAAACAATGAATATAAATAAATAAATAAATAAACAAGCTTCACAGCAGTAATGTCCAAACATATGTTTTATTTGTTAATTTTGTTTAAAAATAAAAGTTTAATCAATAGACATGTTTCGCAGATGAAACAATTTTACATATTTTATTTATAAAAAATATTTCGTTTATTTAAAAGAAACTTAAAAAAATGTAAATTTCATAAAAAAATCAACAGACCCGTTTTACAGAATTAAAATAAAAGTCGACATATTTAAAAAAAATGTCTTAATTTTACAAGATGAAAAGTATACATTATTAACACGCATGTTTTACAGAAATTCGTCTTATCAGTTGTATAGCTTTAAAAAGATAAATAATAGATTTACTGAAGAAAATGCATTTTTCTTATATATTAATTTACAGTGGGTTATTACGGTATTTATTTTAGCATTATTATTTTATTTTACTAATGTATTACTAACCTGTAAAAACGCTTCTTTAAAAATACTTAGAACTACTGCAGCGCTGCTAAACCAGTTTGGGTTACTGCCTAGTGTCAAATACATATAATTTCTGTATTTATTAAAATATGTCATATGCCCAATATTTTATGGAATTTAATATTTTCATAAATAGATGCAGTCCCAGCACTTTTACCTTTCACACAGATGTAATTCCTGTCAGCATTTACACAAATTCTCTTTCTGATCACTAAAAATGTAGTATATATTGCATAGTATATGAAAATGTGGATATTATTTCTAAATAAAATAAAATGATATAATATAAAATCAAACAAAATAAAAAAAGACAAGTTTTAGCATTATATTTTCACGCATTTACATGTAGCACACAGAACTCGTGTCGGTTGTCTAAACCTCTTCAAATCAACAGTAAGGCAAGTCTGTTGAACTCTGTTGTGTAAGCAAAGACAAAACGATGCCCCCCCACCAACCATCGACTACATGATCCACTCCTACAAAGAAGGTCATCCTAGGCAGTGGGTATAAAATATAGAGCGTGCCACGCAAAACCACAATACGGTAGCTTAATTAAAAGAATTCATTACAGTAGGAGCCCAAGGTAATTAGCATGCATAATTTATGATTTGCTTAATGCACGCCAGCCGAGGCGTCAGTAATAAACTCGACTTAACCTCCAACGGAGAGAGATGAAATGGACAGTGGACGGTTGTTTATTGTCGAGCAATAAGTCAAATCCGTTTGACAGAACTTTGGTTGATTCTTGGCTTTTGCTGAACTCGAATGACTTCATTTGTTTTGCAGGATGAGAGGTTAACTTGGACTCAGTCAGCAAAGGTAACGTAAAAACGGAGGTGTTGATATCGATGGTTTGAGGGCAAATAGCGCCAAACAGTTCGCTAAACCAATCATTTTATATCACAAAGGGTTAAATTTGGGGAAACGGACAGGATGTAAATCAAAACAGGTCTGGTTGTAACATCTTCATCAACAAAGGTAATAAACACGTTGTTGTTGTGCATCATTAATGGTCTGAGGCTAAATAGCGCCAAACAGTTGGCTAAACCAACTATTTTATATCCCAAAGGGTTAAATTGGGAAAAACGGACAGGACGTAAATCAAAACAGGTCTGATTGTAACTTCTTCACCAACAAAGGTAACAAGGTGTTATTGTGTCAGATATGGTTAGATGGTAAATAGAGCCAAACAATTCGCTAAACCAATAATATTCTAAAGGGTTAAATTTGGGGACACTGACAGGATGTAAATCAAAACAAGTCCCGTTGTAACTTCTTCAACAAAGGTAACGCATAAACACGTTGTTGTTGTTGTTGTGTATAGTTTTAGGGCAAATAGCGCCAAACACTGCGTT
Organism: Sinocyclocheilus anshuiensis; assembly: GCF_001515605.1. Taxonomy (NCBI): domain Eukaryota; kingdom Metazoa; phylum Chordata; class Actinopteri; order Cypriniformes; family Cyprinidae; genus Sinocyclocheilus; species Sinocyclocheilus anshuiensis. The sequence goes on from NW_015536587.1 coordinate 132,527, forward strand.
AAATCAATAGTTTTAAATCCCAAAGAGTTACATTTGGGAAAAATAAAGTCTGGTTGTAACTTCTTCACACTGGTAACAGAAGCACAGTTTCTTCATTAATGTTATAAGTCTCTGCAATAGCTTATACCTGGAGTTCTCCGAAGGTCTGTACTGACAGAATGAGGCCAGATTTTGGTTCAGCTCCGCACTCCTCATGTTTCCACTCATATTATGGGCTGTCAAAATACTGTTTGTAAAAGCGTAAAAATTAATCGACGCTAAGCAAAAGTTGCATCCAGTTTACTCTGCAAATGTGACAAACAGCACTGCTGAAGGAGGAACGGATGTGTGTTTATGCTTTGCTGATGGCTATTTTTTTTTTGTACTTTGCAGCCTCACGTTGATTTTTACTAAAAACAACTGCAATAAACAAATATATGTATACACCCGGTGCATGCTTAGCAAAAAAAAAAAAAACCTGTTTTAAATAAGGTAGGCCTGACCCATTGTTACAGTGCAAGTATAGGAGGCATAACTGAGAGGATTTATAAACAACCAACCAACATACAAACAAACAAAAATGAATAAATAAATTGCATCATTATAGAGAATTGAACAAATAAATAAATAAAATTGCCAAATAAATAAATCTGGTCAGTTACTTAACTTCCATGCTAATTCCAATCAGATTTGGTAACAGGTGCTTCTGATGTCACTGCCATGTCTTTATGTTGGGTTCATGTAAATAATCTCATTATAACACAAGCTTCAGAGTCAGTGGACCCCTTCAGTAGGGGTCAGGCTGGTCTCAGACACTTGTTTCCAGGTACGATGGACACCATAGACAGTGGGGTTGGGGTTGAACACCCATGTGTGCATGAAATTAGTATGTCAACATCTGATTCATGCTGGTGGGCAGTAACTGTGAAACAAATTATGTCAGTGGGAGGCGTCTCACATTTTCTACTCCGCTGCGGCTAAGAGCTGAATGTGGGGCAGGACCGGATTCCTATAGAATTAGAATGAAAATTATATATTTATAATGCAGCTGAAGAAAATATAATATAAAAGAAAACACATTGGAAATGTGTCTATATAGAGAGCTGAATAGGACCGGATTCCTATAGAATTAGAATGAAAATTATATATTTATAATGCAGCTGAAGAAAGAAGAAAATAAAAGAAAACACATTGGAAATGTGTCTATATATATATATATATATATATATATATATATATATAAAATGTGTTTATAAAATATAAAATGGAAACGCATTGATTCTGATTAAAAACAGAACTACTTGAACTACTTCTATCTATCTATCTATCTATCTATCTATCTATCTATCTGTCTATACAGGTTATGTAGAATAGAACACAGACACTTATATAATGATATATATTCTATAAAAAATTATATTATTACAGGTGCATCTCAATAAATTAGAATGTCGTGGAAAAGTTCATTTATTTCAGTAATTCAACTCAAAATCAAAATGGTCTCTCAGTTTGGTTCACTAGGCTACACAATCATGGGGAAGACTGTTGATCTGACAGTTGTGACAGTTGTCATCATTGACACCCTTCACAAGGAGGGTAAGCCACAAACATTCATTGCCAAAGAAGCTGGCGAAGCTGGCT
>NW_015536587.1:135440-137891 GCF_001515605.1 Sinocyclocheilus anshuiensis
TTCAGTCTGTGTGCATTGAATTTATTTAATACACGAGTTTCACAATTTGAGTTGAATTACTGAAATAAATGAACTTGTCCACGACATTCTAATTTATTGAGAGGCACCTGTATATTATATTATATTTATTATATTATGACTGGTCAATGTTGATTAATTAAATATTATGTATTTTCCCCATGATCTAGAATCTCATCAGATATTACAGTTATTAACTTAGACACACACGCACACACACAGTTATATGATATTATATTATATTATATTATATTGTGTGCTTCTGACTGGTCAGAATGTTTGTTTCATGTTGATTAAATTAATGTTTTTTCCCCTCGTGATTTAGGATTATGATAGATATGACCTTGACTTTCCTCCATTCAGTTGCACCTGGTCTCTTATTAAGATGTTAAACGCATTTCCTCCCTGTTAGTGTTAATGGGGCTAACTTAGCATAGCAGGGGCAGTAAAAAAAGTTCCTAATTGTTATTCAAGATAAGGATGTGTATTGTCTCAGGAAGGTGATAACAGGAACCATTAGCCAGGATCTTAGTTTTTAAAGGTCTCTACTTTCACCTGAGCGGAGGCTGTCCTGTCTTACCAGTTCACGAGGTCAACCGAACAGCAGTCTCAAAGCACATTTGTTTGAATTCACTGCTTTTCACCTAATTTATCACAGCGCGTCACCTCACGGTGATATTAATTATATCCTCTGTGAAATGTTGCAATATTAGCTGTAGGAAGAGTTTGCTTCAGGACTCCATTTTGAATCCCCAGTTGTTTTGAAGCGCTTTGATGATTATTATTCCCATGTTCAATAAGAGAACTCATAAATTAACATATGTTCTGACACTTCGAACATCTAACAAAAAGCCAAGCCTCCATTATTGAGTGAAGACACGCCAAAGCCTCCAGACTCTGCAGGGCTGTGCAGGCTCAGACAGAGCCCAGCGTGAGTTTTTCCTCCTCCTATTCATCACGCTTCAGGCTTCGGGTCTGCCAGTCTAGGCCTCAGCATTCCACACCACCAATCAGAAGCCCGAATGTTTTTCCCCATGCATTCTCCAAATATTATTCCATCTTGGCTGATTCTGGCCAACAGCCCATGATGTAAAATTTTGGTTTTGATGCAAATTGGAGAATGAACATGCAGGGGACTCGGCTGTGGTGTTTAGTGTTGTTCAGCGCTGTTTGTTTTGGAGGACAATAACCATTTGGCAAGACTCCAGGTTATTGTGGTTATGAAACCCAGCATGTCTGTGCCATGAACTTGCTGTAGTGTAATAATTTACGTGTAGTTGGGATATAGCTGGGTATATAACTCCTTTTGACAGAGTACAGTCTTGATTTTGTCATTTGTGTGGAATACGGTCTTAATTTAGGATTTTTATTTGTATTATATTATGTCCTCAAAACCCAAAATCCCATTATCACCATATTTTTAATAGCTGTTTGGTATACAAGCAAACACACTAAATCCACACTGGGATACATTAGAACAATATTTGATTAATATATTAACCAAAAACTGTTCTCAGAACAAAGGTATTTTTCATAATTGTCAATTGGGGCAAGTTGTTACATTAATATCAAGTTTTTTTTTAATGTATTGTAGTTTCATGAAATTAATTCATGACAATTTTTGCCCACCGAAAAAAAATGCTTTCATACATTTTTATTGATTGATTTTGTTTCATACATTTTTACTTTCTACTATTTATTTTGCTTAAAAGCTTCTAAAAAGACAATCATGTATTTTAAATATAACATTGAGATTGGAAGTTGTTGGCCTAATTTGACATATCTGTAATATTTATGTTCATTCCTTAATTATTCATGTTAGAAGTTAATTTAAAATACAACACTGACCATCTTATATATGTAAAGAGCTTTCAGATTTATTCGAAAAGAGTTTAATTATTGATAAATCTTATACACACCTAGATTTGTTGATGTACTGATGTAAACCACCTAACCAGATTAATTATGGGCAAAATTTAATGATATTGTGAAATTAAATAATAAAAAATAAGTAAATAATAACAATCTCTCTCTCTCTCTCTCTCTCTCTCTCTCTCATAAATATCTCCTTTTAATGATAGAACCTAGCAGATTTGGCACTCGGGTGTTTGAGTGCTGAAGGGTCTTCGCTGGAAGGCGTTAAATATGTTAGGACAGTAACAGCCTCTGTGGATTTTTTAGTATCCTTGCCATTTCCCTTGCTGCGACAAGCTAATCTATCACCATAGATCTTATCTGCGATTCTACCACGGTAACTCACACCCTGCGCCGCCACTTCAAAGGCCAGCGGGGCGGCATAGGGGTGGGAGGGAGGCTGGTAGAGCTGAGGACTATGTCCAGGGGTGAGAAGGGATGATGCTGATTAGTGGTGTTAGGGGGCCCCACTACGGGGGGATCGGGTCGGGGGGGGGGGAGGTGGGGGGTGTTTTCCAG
>NW_015536587.1:139079-144552 GCF_001515605.1 Sinocyclocheilus anshuiensis
GGGGGTGTTTTCCAGGAGTACCTTGGCTGCATAGTGTGCTTTGACAGCAGCTGTCTCCATATCCTTTTTTCTCTTGGTATTTCTCTTCTTTTTTTTGTCCGGGTCACGGCACCAACAGGGCCCAGCGATTCATTACATATGTGGGAAGTCACTGGTAATAGCTGGATGGAAAAGGTTGTTGGATTATACCGTTAGAGACTAACTCTATCCTAAAGCAATTTCAGAGAAGAATAAATTAAGTTCTCAACTGTACAGTCGTGAAAGGGTAAATGCTAAATGCTAATGCTAACACGGACAGATTGCGTGAAATGCCCTTATCCGCAAAAATCGTGAACAAGACCAACAAGATCATATACAGGTGCATCTCAATAAATTAGAATGTCGTGGAAAAGTTCATTTATTTCAGTAATTCAACTCAAATTGTGAAACTCGTGTATTAAATAAATTCAGTGCACACATCCCGGCGCCGCCACTTCAAAGGCCAGCGGGGCGGCATAGGTGTGGGAGGGAGGCTGGTAGAGCTGAGGACTATGTCCAGGGGTGAGAAGGGATGATGCTGATTAGTGGTGTTAGGGGGGCCCACTACGGGGGGATCAGGGGAACTTCGAACTGCGTCCACTAGTGGTCCAAAGTCCTCTTTTCAGATGATTGCAAGTTTTGTATTTCATTTGGAAACCAAGGTCCTAGAGTCTGGAGGAAGGGTGGAGAAGCTCATAGCCCAAGTTGCTTGAAGTCCAGTGTTAAGTTTCCACAGTCTGTGATGATTTGGGGTGCAATGTCATCTGCTTTTGTTGGTCCATTGTGTTTTTTGAAAACCAACGTCACTGCACCCGTTTACCAAGAAATTTTGGAGCACTTCATGCTTCCTTCTGCTGACCAGCTTTTTGAAGATGCTGATTTCATTTTCCAGCAGGATTTGGCACCTGCCCACACTGCCAAAAGCACCAAAAGTAGGTTAAATGACCATGGTGTTGGTGTGCTTGACTGGCCAGCAAACTCACCAGACCTGAACCCCATAGAGAATCTATGGGGTATTGTCAAGAGGAAAATGAGAAACAAGAGACCAAAAAATGCAGATGAGCTGAAGGCCACTGTCAAAGAAACCTGGTTTCCATACCACCTCAGCAGTGCCACAAACTGATCACCTCCATGCCACGCCGAATTGAGGCAGTAATTAAAGCAAAAGGAGCCCCTACCAAGTATTGAGTACATGTACAGTAAATGAACATACTTTCCAGAAGGCCAACGATTAACAAAAAATTTTTTTTTTATTGGTCTGTTGAAGTATTCTAATTTGTTGAGATAGTGAATTGGTGTGTTTTTGTTAAATGTGAGCCAAAATCATCTCAATTAAAATAACCAAAGACTTAAACTACTTCAGTCTGTGTGCATTGAATTTATTTAATACACGAGTTTCACAATTTGAGTTGAATTATTGAAATAAATGAACTTTTCCATGACATTCTAATTTATTGAGATGCACCTGTATATGCTGCTTACAAAGTGTGTTTTTGTTAGATAAAAGTCACAGTTTAAAGTTTTAGAAAAAAAGATACTGGCATATCTAGAATTTTGCACATTACCCTGATTTTGTTATTCACGTGAATTACTTTTTCTACTGTTCTTTTTTGCTTGTATTTTGTATTGTTCTCATCTGTTTGTATTTAAAAAAAAAAAAAAAAAAACGGATAATTTCAATCTCAACATGGTTTTCTTGCATTGTCGGGTTTTAAAATAAGTACATTTTTAAGTTAATTTTTATCTGAACATTTTTGTTAATAACACACTTAATCCAAAAATAATCAATTTATTTGCCCTCATGTTGTTGTAAACCTGTACAACTTTTCTGTAAAACAGAAAAGAGGATATTTTGAAAAATGTTTCAACTGTTTTTGTCCATTTAATGAAATGTTGTTTTGGACCCCATTGACTTTCACTGTATTGTCAAAAACACAGAATTTTCTAAATCATGCCATTTAGAAAACTGTAAATTTCTCTACTTAGCTAGCAGTTTGTGGTAATATTTATACATTTTTGTTACCTTTGTACAATAAACTGTCACCACTTGATCTGGGCCCTGAAGCAAAACCAGTTGAAACCACTGTGGACACATACAATATGAGATCAACTGCTAAGAAACATCCATCAGCCCCTGGGCTTCATCGTTGTACATTTGAAATCTACCACACTGAATTCAACGGTAGAGGAAGTTGATATTTGACTAAAATAGGCCCCTGTGACATGCAGATGGATGCCTCTTGTTGTCGAATAACAAGGCTCCATTGTCCCGCTAATGTAACTCCATCGGTCTTTGATCCAATCCCATGTTGTGATGATCAGTGTGAAAATTCCCCGTCAAGAGCACGATCTACTACTTTGTCTTTTGTTATTGTGATAATCTGCCGCATTCAAATTCGACTTTGTTCTTTTGTCTCTTTGTCGGCCAAGCACAATGCAGGGTTAATTAGCAGCCGCCGCAGCTCTCCGCGTTCCTCCACTGTTAATCACACTTGAAGTGTCCTCTTCAGAGTCGGCGACTCTCATCAGCGGCTCACTGCAAACACGGCCAAGGTCCAGTTATTAACAAACAAACAAAATAACAAACAGAGCGTCGTTAATCCTGTCTTTAGGTGACAGAAGAATCGCATCTGTTCATGGTAAGCATAGAAATATGGGACAGTGGAACCAGGTGTGGATGAACTACTGAAATTAAATAATTAAAAACATTTTTTTTTTTTACTGTTTTCACTTTTAATTTAATAAAAAATGACTGAATCGAGCTGATTTCATGAGGTTAGACAAACAAAAGTATTTTAGGGGTCAGTGGTCAAGCACGGTTATTATATTTAATTAACACTAAAACTCTAATAAAACCAAAAATCATTTCAGTTACTTGAAATAAAATAAACATTAACTGAAATAAAAAACTGAAATAAAAAAAAAAATTCTTCTTTATTTCAGCAAGTTACCAAGGAAACATTTCTCGCTCTAATTTAGTTTAACTTTAATGTGCGAAAATAAACTCAAACCAAAATAAAAATAATAAAAACTATAAGAACAAAAATGACTAAAACTGACAAAAACACAAAACAAACATTTCAAAACCTTTAACTAAAATTTACATAAAAATAAAAAACTGATTCAACATATTAATAAAAACTAGAATAGCATCTGAGTGATACTTTTTAAGGTAATAACTGCACATTTTCAATACTAAAGTTTAAGAATCAATCATTAAAAACCTATATTGGTATGAGTATCAGGGTAAGCATGTGTGTTTAAGATATGATTTTATATGATATTTTATCATTGTACTTGATCTGAAGTGCAGAGGTACAAGAGATTGGGCTCAAATTTGGGTCAATGACATGAGTTTGTTTTTTGTTCGAAATGATTAACATTCACAAATACAAAAATTCATACAATACATTATGTATTATACATACAATGACAATGATCTTATTATGTCAGGGAAAGGTCAGTTGAGGCTGTAAAATGTCAAGTGGTGCGACTCTCCCAAAGTCTACTCATATTTATTAATTTAAAAATTATGATTAAAAAAATAAATTTTTTACTTTAATTTTTTTTGTTTTTTTAACTTTACTAAATGAATAAAAAAGATACATACACCAACATGTATTCAAGATTTAAGGAAAATATAGTCACTTTTTATATAGTCACTATTATAGTAAGGATAATATACTGTATGCCACATGACACCACATGACATTTTTACAATCATTCAATTGTAAGCTTTCTAAAAGAAAATCTTCAAAACAATACAAAACCAACATGAATACAGTTTCTAAGAACTTGGCTTGTTTAAACTAGATTTTTAAAATATATTCTTTCCTATTACTCTTATTTGTCATTGACCCATTTACATTTATTCTGTTGTCAGACACTTTTAACCCCAGGAATCGAACCCATGACCTTCCTCATAACAGCCTGTCCACATAGACCGAATCCAAAAGCTTTCTGAGTGTCGCATTTTCTCTCAATATTACTCTTCTTCAGAGCAAGATCTCTACATTCCCTGGTGGTCTAATTTATGTTAAGTCACCAACCTCCCCCTTGGCTGTTTTGAAACGTCTGCGAATGGAGACCGTATTGGTGCAGCATAGCGCTGCGCCAGAGTCCCTGGTGAGATTACTCTCACGGGAAAGAGCCACTCACTGAAACCATCTGCAAGTCCATGGGGCAGTTTGGTAAGAAATACCAGACTTCTAAAGATCTCTACTCTCAATCCCGCTTCCCGTGCGAAGAGAGTAATTAATTCCGATTCTGGGGAAGTCAGCGGCTGGCCTTGGATCAGTAGCATGTCTAATACATGGAAACTGGTTCCTCTGGGAAAACTGCTTGTCCTGGAATGGACAATTGAGATGTGCAATGTTTTGAAGGTAAAGGAATATTCTAGTTAAACTCAATCAGCAGAATTTGTGATGTCATGTTTATTTCCATGCCATTAATTTCCACTTGTTCCTCCTTTTCTTAAAAAAAGCAGTAATCTGGGTTACAGTAATGCACTTACAATGGAGGCCAATACACTGTAAAACATGATTTCAGACTTTCTACTTCAAAACTTCATGTTTATTTCATTGTGTTACTTGACGTTTCTTTGTAAATGTTTGTGAAATTTACTAGCAAATTTCTGAGCGAAAAAATTCGTTTCTACACCAATTTTTTCTTCAATAAATATTAAAATACTCATCGATTCAATAGTATAGCCACAAGATATGAACAATATGCATTTAACATGATTTTAGTGTGAAAAAAAAATCATTTACTAACCTTTACTAAGTTATATATAGTTTTACAACTTTGTCGCCATTACAACCCAGTGTTAATTTTGACAGCAAATTGATTTAGTTTTAGTCAGTCTTTTGACTAAAATGCCACTTAGTTTGTCATATTTTCGTCATCTGAATTGTTTTTAGTTTTAGTCTAGTTTTAGTTGACTAAATCTACAGTAAATTTAGTCAGCTAAAATCTAATGGGTTTAGTTACCTCCAGAGTGCCCACCCCCCCCTCCCCATTGGATGTTATAAGGCGCGAGGACACGCCTTCCGGAGGGGGGCGTTGTGTCAGACTCTGTTCCATGTTTTGTGTGTGTCCTGCTCCCCATGTGCCTTCCCATGCCCTTATTTGATGTTAAAATTAAATAAAACCACTTCTCATAAAGAACAGGAACATGGCCTTCTTTTTAATGAAATGCCAATGGTTATATAGGCTAATTATGCATTCTTTATAGCAACTTGTTAACCATATTCTTCATTCTTTCAAGCAGACATTTCCATAAATAAATTTAGATTCATCTTTAAGGCTACTAAAATTTTTCAGTCAAGAGCAGTGAGTGATTTCCTGTCTTTCTTTTGTTGCTTGATTAACATCAATGACTCGGACAATAGCAACAAAATTAGGCTGCTATCCCTTTAAAACAGAATGCACAGCTGCGATGGATGCAGTGTACGGA
>NW_015536587.1:144663-147815 GCF_001515605.1 Sinocyclocheilus anshuiensis
TACTAAAGTTTTTCAGTCAAGAGCAGTGCATGATTTTCTGTCTTTCTGTTGTTGCTTGATTAACATCAATGATTTGGATAATAGCAACTAAATTAGGCTGCTGTCTCTTTAAAACCGAATGCACAGCTGCAATGGATGCAATGTACTGATACACGTTCTTCTCCCTACTGTTTACGTTCACCTAAGACGTAGTCAACTGTATTTACGTGAATACTCGTCAAAACAGACAATTCAACATCATTTTGTGTGTAATTCTCCATTCATGTGACGCGAAAGAGTACTCTCATGCTGTGAGATGCGCTTTCTGTGTGTGCGCTTCAGTGTCTGCGCTCAGAAAACCGGACCGAGTTCTCTCTTGCGTCGTCAGATTTATCCATATGTCTGCTCTTCGCTTACTCCCACATATTGACATTTTTGAACGTTTTAGGTGACGTGCAGCAAGTGTATGTTAGCTTATGTCCCGCCGGTTCATATGAACGCATCTAAACTCCGAACCACGCAGCAGATTCGTTCTGAATGAATCTCTTCCCAAATCGTCCCTCCCTAACATTTTCGTCTCGTTTTTATTCGTTGACGAAAATGTCCTTAGATTTACGTCATAATTTTTGTCATTCAAAAAGAGTTTTAGTTCGTTATGGTCATTGTCGTCGGTGAAAAAAATGTCTTTGATGAAAATTATGAGGCGATTCAACCTGCGATAATGAACGTGATATTGCCTAATTGTCAGTGAACTACGGCTCTGTGTAGTAAATGCCGCTCCATCTGAAAGCAGGTGATGGAGATTTACTACTAATCACGGAACCGGCTTTACTGACGAGATGCGCATGACAATCGCATGCGATTAATTGCACAGCCCTAATATGAATACATAATGCATAAATTGACAGAGCAAATATTTAATTATTATGACTAACTTTAATAACAAATCCCATAGTTTGCTGTTTTGATGTTTTTATCATCAAATCCATTGTTTACATTTGGTTACTCTGGTCTTACTACAAACTCCGCCGTTAAACTATGGTTACGATGCAAGAACTATTAAACATTTTCATAACGTTGCTACGGAGCAGGCCAAAACTTTCCAGTTGTCACCCAGCCAAGCAAGTATGGTGCTGCTCTGCCTCCTGTCCATTAACCAGATAGCTCTACGTCCGGCCAGTATAAATAACCATCTCAATAACAAACAGAGGAATGCGGGAGCCAGTGTGGGTAAGCCTGTACCAGGCCACTTTAATGACGCCGTCAATGGGGCCTATGCAACACTCTGCTAATTTCTTTTCTTTGGCTTCATTAGGTGGCACTGCAGAAGACAAATAAATCACTGGAGCAAAGTGGGAGAGAAAAAGTGAGAGAGGGCTCTGTTGTTTTGTAGCCCGGGTCACCAAAGTCAAACAAAGTCACCTCTCTTGGCCAATGACTTCCGCAAACAAAGCCAATGGTTGCATTGGGGCAAGTGCATGTCTGGAAATGAAAAAGTGGCAGGTAAACCTGAAAGTTCACCCTGGAAAGTTCCACTCCATCCCCTGCCCTGTAAAACTCATCACAACTGGGACAGCGACCAACCGAAGAATGGCTCACGAGCAACACCATGTCCCCGCGAGGGGGGCCGCTTACTCTTTTGAGCTCTTCTCCGGTGGGGCTGTAAAGCGCTGGCCTCCACAGGCCACAAATCAGCTCCTGAAAGCAGGCATGCATCTTCAAAGGGTGGGCTGCCCCTCTGTGATATACGGCCCCTGCCGAGAACAAGTTAGCCACGGCCAGTGTCTTTGCACCTGGGCCATTATCAGGCGACCGGGATCATCTCCTCTCACCACACATTCAAATGTACAAGTAGCAGATTAGGCTGACTCAAACTTTTTTCCCTCTGTAGGAGAGAGCGATGGAAAAAAAGAGGGAAAGCCGAAAGAAAGGAACCTCCTCGGACTTCAAAAAGAGCTCTCCGCTTCTGTCCTTCTGAGAGAGTGAAAGGCCTGGGAGATGAGAACGGAGGGGGGCTTGTGTATTCAGAGAACTAATTCAGAACTGATTCCTCTAATACACTCCTGAAACCCTTTTAATTGTGTTAGTTTGCATTCAAAAGGCGCGTTTGCAGCTTTTAATTGGCGAGCGCTTTGAAATAATTGAAATGTGTGACTTTGTGGGGGGCAACTTAAACAGTTCTAATGTGCTTTGCTGGTAGGTGCTGGATGCCCATTATTCCCTCATTCTGACGCTGTGGCATTTTGAAGGGGTCTTGAGCGGTTCTCTAAATAAAACAGCTATCAAGGTTTGGCACACCGGTTGCAACAAACACTACATTATACCTAGTAATTGCAGTTAGCAATTAGCTTTAAACAAAACTCTCATTATGGCGAAGTGTTAATTACCTTTGACCAAAACTATCCACCTTTTTCTTCAACGCGGAAGTAAGCCTATGGGTGAGACTTCCAGTTCATTAGCCGCTACAGGTAAATAACGAGAAGAATAACAACATGCAGTAAACAGTAAAACTGTTTGCACTACAAACCAGTGGGTTCATAATTAAGATACATTAAAATAATATAGTAAGACACAAATTTTCAATATCATGCAGCTCTTTTGTACAGCTAAAATAGCTGGATGCAGATGAGACCTGAAGGGAGACCCATAGAATTCACAAATGGCCGCACCCATTTTTACAGCACGAAAAAGGTGGATAGTAGGGGTGCTCCGATTGATCGGCTACCGATCACTATCGGCCGATAATCACGTTGGGATGTTTGATAGGCGGTCTCTAAAAGGCAGATCTAAAAAAAACGATCTCAAGCCGATGAGGCTGCCGTGAGAGGTTTGGCATATGACATGCAGCGGCACCGTCTCAGTCCGGCGTGGGTGAAAATTATAATGCTGAAGGTGAGGTACTCACCGTCATATTTCTTCATTAAATAACTTATAAAGTAATTTGAAAACCTTGTGTAAGGCGTAATTTCACAAACCACGCGAGTGAATCAGCGTGCGCGCTCTCTCTTTCTCTCTCAAAATACGCAGATGTCTTCAAATCACCACATCGCCTCTATCTATAAGCAAGCTGCACAGTTCACACAGGAATTGTCACTTGCACAATCGAGGCAGTGTCACATCGTCACTAAAGTTTATAAATTGCATTACTTTTTCATTCTTGCCAGTGTTTAACC
>NW_015536587.1:147849-150073 GCF_001515605.1 Sinocyclocheilus anshuiensis
AAGTGATAAACAGAAGGCTTTAAAAAGATCGGTATCGGCAGATACTGCTTTCTGTGATCAGCGATAGGCCTCAAAAATCCTGATCGAAGCACCCCTAGTGGATAGCGGTAAATAAAACTGTTGACATTTTTTTCTTAAAGGGCAAGCGTGTCATTTCTATCCCAGCTTAATGAAGAGACAATTAAGAGTAAAACATTTATAGTTTCATGCCCCCAGAAACTTCAATAATCTGACAAATGTAGCACTGGCACAATCAATGGCGTGAGTTTGGGGGCGGGACTATCTGTTTTTCTGAATAATGAATGACAGATGAAAACAGTCAGGTTTGGTTATGCTAATTGTCCTGAAATTATGAACTGCACCTTTAAACAAATCTCTGATTGCAGTAAAAGAAAAGAAAAAAAAAAAAAAAACTTTGACCAAATATATAACAGGTTGCATTTGTTTACTCTGTGGAACAAAAAATAAATTGTATAGAAAATGTCTCTCTGATTGCAGTAAAAGAAAAAAAAAAAAAAAAAAAAACTTTGACCAAATATATAACAGATATTTGAACATTATATATATAATATAATAAAACAGTGTTGACTTTTTTTTTTTTTTTAAAGTGGAAGGTGTAATTTTTTTTCAACTAAAGTAAAACATTTATAGGTTTATTTCCCAAAAAACTTAAATAACCTGACATAATAGCATAATATTGTACAGACAAAGCAGCATTGGCGAATGGCGCGAGTTTGGGGCGGGACTATCTGTTTTTCCTGAACAATGGGGAAAACATCATGTTTGGTGACGCTGATGGTACTGAAATTATGTACTGCACCTTTAAATAATAAATTTTGGTTATGTTATAACCAAAAATATAACATAAAAAACAGTGTTGATATTTTTTTCTTAAAGGTGAAGCACATCAGTTTTTTGATTTGAATATAATATGAAAACTCATATTTTGTGATGCTAATGGTCCGGAAATGTCAAATTAACTTTAAAGATCTCATTGAAGTGCTAATGACCTTTGACCGAAAATATGACTAAAAAACAGTTGTTGTTGTTTTTTTTCTTAAAGTTTGATATTTGTTCATTTAATGTTTAAATAATATCTTCAATCCCAGCTTAATATACATATATGACTAAAAACAAGACATTTATAGGTTTATTTCCCCAAAATTTTAAACAATGACAAAATATTGTGCCGACAAAGCAGCACTGGCTCAACCAATGGCGTGAGTCTGGGGCGGGACTCTCTGTTTGGACTAAGGACTAGCAGATGGTGGGAAACCTGTTTGAAAACATATTTTGTTATGCTAATGGTCTGGAATTAGCTTTAAAGATCTCACTTAAATAATTTTTGATGACCTTTGATCAATATTATAACCAATAATATTTTATGCTAATTTAAAAGTTCAAATATCTCATATCCTAGCTTAATATACAGAGACAACTATAAATAAGATCTTTACATTGAAAAAAAAATATCACAATATTGCAATTACGAAGCAGCTTTGGCTCAACCAACATCACAATTTTTTATCTATTTTGTCCGAACAAGACTGTGAGAAACCACTTTGAAAACATGTCTAATGGTGCTAATAGTCCAGAAATTACATTCTGCTCCTTTAAACAAAGCCCTCAATATGGTAAAGTGTTAATGATCTCAGACCAACACAAACTAATATAAAAACTGCAGATTTTCTCGTAATTGCTCTTGGAGACAGCAGGTGATATAAAGTGCAAGAGTTGCGGTTGTAAAATTCATCTTTGTGTCTTAGGAAAGTCACATTTTTTTCCCCATCTCACTTCGGCAGTAGATCAAGATTTGTTTGAACTTCAACCTCGGCTCACGTCTTGCGTTGCAAAGCCGAGCTGTGCTCACATTGGCACAGTGCTGTGAGCTGTCAATCTTTTCTCACCTCTTTTCTGCCTTCTTTTAAATACTTTTATTTGTCATGGCAAGGTCTGCTGAGTGTGACAGTGTGTTGTAAATCTGTCTTATACCGGGTTACTCATCCATGTTACAGCCTTATAATGGATTCAGATTGATGAGACTAGGAATATTTTGGCAGATTTCACAAAAGATGGCGGCGTATCACTGCATTATTATTTGATTCGTGCACTTTTTTATATTTGAGCACATTTATGGGCATTATATCCCATTCACGTCAGTTTATCAAGCAGTCTGCTGTTGCACGTTTAGTTCATGTTTCGAAGCAAATCCCTGAAAACACTC
>NW_015536587.1:150108-155262 GCF_001515605.1 Sinocyclocheilus anshuiensis
CCGCTCTTTCTCGCGAGTCATTCTCTCTTGAATCATTTTAATCCTCAGGGGGCTCAAACTCTGGCTGTCATTTCATCGGCCGGTGCCAGCGCTCGGGCTCAGAATAAAACCAGCGTAGCATGAATATCATTCTGTGGCCGCATGAGCTGCCTTGGTGAGCAGTGGGTTTGAAGAGCGAGGCGTCACGGCCCTCCCTCCGAATGCCTGCCGTCTACTCAGCAACCCTACAGTGAAAGGACCACCCACTTAGGCTTGAGAGGGGATTTCAAGCCTGCGTGCATGTTCTGGGCTTTAGCCTCTTTTTGGACACTGTTTGTGGTTTGCCCGATTCTGCTCGAGGCCTTCTTCGCTCCTCAACGTCCTGCGGTTAAGCAGCCGTTTTTAAAATATTCAGTCAAAGGATGAAATGGGATGAGCGTTCATGTTGAGAGATGTCCGAATCAGATGAATTGGAGATAAGATGAAGGCAAGATGCGTGTTGACTTTACGAATTTAGTTAGAAGAGAATCCTGTTGTGATAATGTGATACAGCTAATTTTTAAAGTTGGTTTTAAACAAAACCTTTTGTAGCGAAGTGTTAATGTCTTCATAATTGAAGATTAAAATGAAAATTAACTGAAACAAAAAATAAGAACTAACATAACCGGTAAAAACAAACTAAACTAAGATACATTTTCATGAATCCAAAACTAATAAAAATAAAATAAAATGGCAACAAATCAATTTTGGTAAAAATTTTTGGTATTTTGGTATACATGGTATATTATAAACATGAAACCTTTACAAAACACCTGGCAGCCCTAAAATACAATTTTGGCAGTATTTTACTAAAAAAAAAAAATCTGAAAAACATTAACAAATATACAAAAATATAAACCAATATATACATTTTAGTTATATTAGTGTAGTTAAGTTGAATTACAGTATTTTTTTATATAGATTGTTCAACACGTTCTTTACTTTTTATAATAAAGTTAATAATATAGGATTAAATATATTATGTATAATATGTTTAAAATATTATCTAATTATTTATTATTATTTAATTATTTTATTGTAGGTATAACTTTTAAATTTAGTGTTTTATTTTTATTTCATTCTCTCTCTCTCTCTCTCTCTCTCTCTCTCTCTCTCTCAAACTATAGACAAAATTATATACAACATTTTCGAAACATTGCTACAACGAAACCGCATCGGCTGAACCAATGGTGTGAGTTTGGGGCGGGACTTTCCGTTTGTTTGGCAGACGAGTTTTTGAACATGTTAACATGTTTGAACACGCTTCATTTTTGCAATTCTGGAAGTGACAGAACACTCTTTCCCATCACCCAAAAAATTGCTTTCTAGACTACCTTGCAATTGCAATTCAAATACTTTTCATCGTTTATGCACATTTTCCAGCATGGCTGGCCGCAATATCTTTTGCTCAGCGCTGCCCGCCGACTTTATGAGGTCTTGTATGTTTGGATTCCCAACTTCGGCGCTCCACCCTAACGCATTTGTCCCCAACTCCCCATCTTCATTTACAACCTGTTTTTATCAACGTGTCTCACAAAGCCCAACAAAACAGGGGGAGGGGTAGCGGCTCTTCCCCGTCCAGGCCCGACAACGACGGCAACATTGTTCGTGAAGCCCTTCGGTATCTCCATCCCCTAGTACAATATACAAATAATAATTTCCATATGCAGCGGAAAGGGTCACGGCCTTAGTAGAGGGAGGAATGCTTTCGGAGGGAAATATTGTTCAGCAATGACACAGAAGTAATTTGGGTCTTGTCGAGTGATTCCATCAGAGCCTTTTGTCGCCTCAAAATGTTTGACCCAGGGGTCTGTGTCACCCCTATTAATGGCCGCCAGAGTCCTGTGACAGTCGGAGAAAGTAAAACATCTCGCAACTAATAGCGGGCCTCTAGAGGCCCGGGCATAAATATTTAAGCGCTCTCGGCTTGTCCCGAATACTAGGGGGTCTCCATGCCTTGTTTGCACATAATGCCAGTTGGAGAGCGAATATGAGAATGAAACAATCGAAAACTGTACGCTTATCAAGCGGCCCGTCTTGTAATCAACAAGATTGGCGAACGGCATTATTTGGGAATACAAACATGCTTTTAATCCACTTACGCCAGAACTCGGGCTAAAGATTTAAGTCTAAACTAAGACCGATTAGCAATGTGATCTCATTTGCACAGTGTTGCTAAGATTACATCCATCCTTTCCTCATTGTACACCCAATTCTGGGGAGTCTCATAAGACTCCATTTCTCAAAGTAAACTTAATTAAATATAGGGGCCGTTGAGGTGGTTTGACGTGCCATGAATGATCGTCCTCGCGAACAAAGCTGTTACACAAGCCGTCGAATTATCTCAGTCAAACTTTGGCGTAATCTGACCTGATCCTCTTAAAAATATTTAAATGAAGGCATTTGCATATCAATGGGCGCCATGGAAACCTTGTGTATATTCTTCTTGAGGGCGCCTCTTTAACATACGGCTATAGAAAAGCACATCTCTTCCGTCATGTTTACAAACAACAAAACAAACAATTCCCAAAAGAAAGAGCTGGAGTATTTTAAAACATCATGAGGGATGGACAGAAATATGCGGATGAGTGAAAAGGAGAGACCTAAGCCGGAGGAGAAAAGGATCCAGCTAAGTTTAACTTCCTCTCGGAGTTCAGTCTGTTTGATATTATCCTTCAAAGACCTCCCGTCTTTTCCCCGATAATTTCGGAGAGTGTTTTGGAATATATTTCAGGCATTTCTAAAGTATGAGGTAAACCTGGACCCTCAAACTCTGGCTAAAAGAGAGCAAATCTCCCCCTTGTGGCCAAATGGAGAATTTGCAGAAAATGATCGCTTTGAAATCTGGCTTGTATCTTCTCCAAATAAAAGTGTTGCTAAAAAATAAGAAAAAGTCAAAAGAAATAAACCCTATGTGCCAGCCTCTTTGCATCCACCACCATAAATATGGAGATGTTTCTGAAAATAATAGCACTTCCCCATGTACTTCATTTCCATACTGGGAAAACTGTTATGTATTAATATAGCTAGTGGCCTAATTGGGTTCTGGGAGAGCGGATTAATTAATTTGTGGCTAATAGGCACAAACATGAAAAAACAAACTTCTTTACTTTTTCACTCAGAGCATAGCATTTTTAAGCAACTAATGTAAATTATGCAGATTGTGTTGATTATGCCGACAAGAGAGAGAGTTCTGTGGGAGGCTTCTTAAAAGACTTTTCTTAGCACCAAACCAATTGAACATTTCCATAATTAAATCATGTTTTTCTTCAATTACGTTCTGTTTGGCTTGAGTCCCCGTGATCTATTTATTCAGTTCATAGTGAATCTTCTTGCTTTTACACCTTGTGAAACTTCCTTTATGATCAGCAAAACGGGATATTTTGGGAATAACTCCGCAAACACTTTGTAATCATGCCTACAGAATCGCTATATACGCAATATAGGTTGCTTAGTAAGACATTTCCCTTTGGTACATCATGTTTCTATATTTTCAGCGCAAGTTTGACAGGCCTCAGGACGATCGGTGTACAAAAATAGAGCCAGGCAATGCCCATCAGCACAAAATATGCCCAATCAGCAAAATCCCAATTAGCAAAATGGCGATTCAATGTCACCTTGCCATTTTCAGCGGAACATTTTTATTGAGGAAAGATTTAAATACGTACACAAGCTCCGTCAAGAGGGTTTTTTATATAACTAGAGGCGAGTAAAGTGTGTCAGACCCAAAAGTCGCAATCAGGGGCGTTTTTTACTTATTTGGTTGCAAAAACAACCCAAGCATTTTACAGATAAACCTATTAAATATTAATACCAACTAATGATGGTTTCTGTCGATGTGTATAGAGTTGCATTTCCAATCCGGGAGCCTCTAAACCCACCGTGGTCTCCATCCAGCCTCTATGTGAGCTGTAAATCAGCACGTCTCTTCACATGTGATAATTCTCCAAAGTTAAACAGCCATAAAAGCCTAAGGAACTCTGACCTTCACCATCTAACTAAGCAAGGAAAGCCAATGATGTGTACCGGTCTGCAGTCACGCTGCTTGCGTTATGATAAACTATGGGCCCGCGGTTGCTAAAAAATAACAGTATGTCTTCGTTGACATATATAGGACCGGCAATTCAAAGCGATCCCAATTTATTTAGCACTAAAATATTTTATTGTTGGCTATAAAGCATATGGCAGAGGGGAGAGGGGAAGGACGAGGATGTCTTGACAGCAGGGCTTCTCCGGCTGCATTGTTCACCTCCGAGAAGAAACTGTCTGAACTTATAAAGGTCTCTCATAGTGTCAGTGCAGGCTGACGGTTAAACTGCAGTGTTGCAGGAGTTCTGGTAGGGCTGGACGATATGGCCAAAATTGATATCACGATATATTTGTATTAATTTCTATCATTTCTTTCCGCAAAAAATAATTAAAAATTATACTGAATGGAATAGTGTATACAAAAGCTTTTTATTTCAGATAAATGCTGATATTTGGATCTTTCTATTCATCAAAGAATCCTGAAAAAAAAAATGTACTCAACTGTTTTAAATATTGATAATCAGCAAATTAGAATTATTTCTGAAGATCATGTGACACTGAAGACTGGATTAATGATGCTGCAAATTTACCCATGTATGATCACAGGAATAAATTACATTTTAAAATCTATTCGGTTTTCTTTTGAAGGCAGAGACTATTCAATTTTGTGATCAAAAATATTCCTATTTTGCAATGAACAAAACTGTGATTAAAAATAACATATGTGGTACTATTTGTGCACATTTGTGTTGTTTTTACTATACATGACATCATATTTCAATGCACATTTATTTAATTGTTAAATATTTTAAGCATGTAGTGTGTTGTTTATTTAAAAGTTCTTAATGAACTAACAAAGATTGTACAGTTGAACAATTTTATAATTCTAAAAAAATTGCATATTATTTTTAAAAATCATTGTTACAAAAATTCTAAAACATTACATTAAAAATACAGTTTAAAATAAATAAATAAAATGTATTATGTTATCAATTTATATAATATAAGTATATATTAATACGATAATATGTTATAATATTTTATAATTACCATTTGGTTAATATTAAATTATAAATATTTAAATAATTAAATATTAAAATGAGCTCC
>NW_015536587.1:155617-160231 GCF_001515605.1 Sinocyclocheilus anshuiensis
ATATTAAAATGAGCTCCAATTAATAAAATCAAATATTTAATATGAAATATAAAAAATATTATAATTATTGTATTAGCAGAATTGTTATGTAATATAAATAATTATAAAAGTATATATTAACAAGGTTATATTTAATACAAATTAATACATTTTATTTAATAACTTGGTTAATATTAAATTATAATATTATTATTACATATAAATACATTTAATTAATAAATGCTGTACAATAGTAGTTAATTGCTAGTTACCTATTGTGTTAACTAATGTTACTTTTCACAATGTTGTTGTTAATTGTTTATTTAATAATATTGGTTAATATTAAATTATAAATTATTATTAACTACAAATAAATTAATATAAATCACTAAATAAATGCTGTAAAATTATTATATGTCCATTGCTAGTTAACCATTGCGTTAACTAATGTTACTTTTCACAATCTTGTTGTAAATTGTTACCATTGGATTAACAAGTGTCCAAATTAGACAAATGTTATATATAATATAATATAATATAATATAATATATTATATAATATAATATAAATTTGATTACAAAAAAGTTGCTAACAAAATAAATAGATTTAGCATGCACAACAATGAGCATAATGATAATCAGGATTATATTATAGCTGCATTCATGTAAACACAATCCACTAAACAGTCAGTTATACTGATCACACTGAGTCCCAGTGCAGAGCCTCTCCATTATAGTGCAGGGTCATTAACAATCCCATAATGCATGCAGACCGTGAGGAAATAAGCCCTGACTGCATCCTCTGCCATCTCTGCCCTTCACAGCTGTCATGGCAAGATCATAAACAGCATTTATAACAATCTGGCTTTGGGGTGAGAGTGAAACGACCCCCCTCACCTTACAGTATAGCTTCCATTCAGACTACAGAAGTCACAGGCTTCATGAAGCTACTGACTTTTTTTTTTTGGTAAAAGCACTGAATCATGTACTTCTGGGTAACTCAAGTCGCACAAATGCAGCCAATTTTATTAATTAATTCCTGTATTATTTATTGTCAGTGCGGTTACTCACTTCATATGAGTGGTTGACCTGAATGTATTTTCCAAACCCACTGAG
Source organism: Sinocyclocheilus anshuiensis (assembly GCF_001515605.1). Lineage (NCBI taxonomy): Eukaryota > Metazoa > Chordata > Actinopteri > Cypriniformes > Cyprinidae > Sinocyclocheilus > Sinocyclocheilus anshuiensis. The sequence continues at coordinate 156,712 of NW_015536587.1, forward strand.
GACATCGTCGGTTTCATTTGATTGATTAATTAATCATGGAAATTACCAGAATGCTTTTAGAAGGGATACTCAGCACATTCCCACATTTATTTGCAAGCTTTTACATAACACAAACAGCACTGGGCTGAAACAAAGCATCCCCTCCTAACAAGAATTTAAGAATTTAAACTCACCGGAGAGAGAATATCTTCCTAGGTACATCGTTAATCATAATTAAGCCAAGTGTGACAGCAGCTTAGAGGCCCTTTTACTGAACCACCCCCTCCCGTCCTAAAGGAATACGGTCTCATATCTCCATTCACGAGGATCAGGTGGGGGAAGAAAAAAAAAAAAAAAAAAACATTAGGTGCATAATATGAGTTTTTGCACTATTATTCCGTTTGGCCTTGTATTAAGGCAGATCACCAAGGGTTTTGACCTCTTGTAGTGGAGAGCCCAAAGGCTTCTGGGATGCCGGTCCCTCTAAGTTATCTGTTCTTTGCACAGGGCTAAATACCATTTAATTTAGCCCTGCTCCCATATTCATCTTCTTCCTGTGATTTATGGACTTTGTATGACTCTGTTTTATTAATAAAGGTTCCAGCTAGAAGCAGGAGATCCTTTTTAGCCTGTTTTTGGCAATGTATTAAGCAATAAAAATATAAATAATAAAAATCAGGCTATGCAGTCACAATGCGAAGCAAAAAAAGGTTGCCAGGATGTTGTTACTGAGTTTCTTTCTAGCAACACAGGCTGAGGAGGGGAAAAAAAACATCTCTACCTTAAAGAAACACTAGAGACAGTAAAAGACCAACAACTTTTATTCCTTTTCACACAATACTATGACCTCTAAATTAGTTTGACTTTTACCATAAAGCATGATTTGTAAAATAAGACACTTTGTCATTTGCATCACATAACCAGCTCCATATGCATGGCTTTTCTGACGTAGTAAACTTGCTCTGTAGCGCACCTGGTACAGCACTGCACTTGGGATGAAGAGCGCTCAGGTACGAGTACAGGTACGCGTAAAAAAACGAAATCACAATACAACAGCTCAAAGACTTTTAGAAGCAAGCTAAAATGGCACAGTTGCTTCAGCAAGTGCATATTTATCTCACGGGTAGATTTAGTGTTGGGGGGTTAGTGTAGGTGGGACTTTATTTTCAAACACGAGGGAGCTAACTATTTAGCCACACTTTAGATTTCAATTACGAATTGCCATGATACATATAACAACTGTGTTAAAACACTGCCAGATTCACATTCGTCTGTTTCAGATAAAACTGAAAATGCTTTTAGTGCCACTCACTGGTATTGGTACAGGTGCATCTCAATAAATTAGAATGTTGTGGAAAAGTTAATTTCAGTAATTCAACTCAAATTGTGAAACTCGTGTATTAAATAAATTCAATGCACACAGACTGAAGTAGTTTAAGTCTTTGGTTCTTTTAATTGTGATGATTTTGGCTCACATTTAACAAAAACCCACCAATTCACTATCTCAACAAATTAGAATGCCATACATTTTACTATGGTAAAAGTGTTTTGAGCTGTTCTTTGCCAGAATACGATGCCAGAATACTGGACGAGACTTTATTTCGACACTCAAACGTCTGGCTTTGTGAGACTAACAGAGAATCAACTATCTTTTTCAAAAGCTCAGTTTCATCTTGACCTAGAAAACAGAACCTGAAGAACGTACAGGCAGTGTGGTTCTGCTGTCTCAGATATATGAAAGTCATGAGTCATCGACTGAAGAGTTTGCACCTTCTAGCACCTATGTTAGCTTGACTTGAAACCTAGGCAGACAGATAGCATGCTAAAGGTTACATCGAGGTCAACTCAAAAGTGAAGATGCCCCCAATGCATGTTTTTCTCCTCTCTTATTTTCTTTTCTACTGCCAAATGAGTGTTCTCCATCCTTGGAAAAAGGGACTTGTTAATTGCCCTGTGATGCCATAGTGCCATGAAACTCTATGACAAAGTCAGTGTACCATCTGTAGCAGCTGCTAACTGCAGGCAATCGCCCTGGGAGCCGGCATGCTTCACTGACAAGCCCTGCAAACTCTGAAATGTGTAGGGAGCAGCAGGTCCAGCAGTCCCACAGGTTAAATTATTCAGCCCTTTAAACTTGGAGTAGTCTGCACAGACTATTGCAGTCCGTCATACTTAACATATTTGCACAACTAAACTTTGGGGTGTTAATCATGCCTGTATGAACAATAGCTCAAAATGCGTGGCTTGGCTTCTATGGTCTCCAAACATTTTTAGGAATCAAAATATTATAGAGAGTTGGGGGAGGGTTATTTTCACTTGAGACCGTGAGAAAATGCTCAGTGACGGACTAGCAACACCTTAATAATGCCTTACCAACAATGCATAACACATAGCAACTACCTAACAACCACCAACACCATAGCAACCACCTAGCAAAACACCATAACAACCACCCAGAACAGAACTGCAAACTCTTAGTAGCAACCGCCCAGAACACATTAACAGCCTCCCAGCAATGCCCTGGAAACCACGCCAAACACGAAAGCAAACTCATAACAATGCCCTAGCAACCACCCAGAACACATAAGCAGTCTCTTACCAATGACCTAGCAAACACTAACAACCCTAGAAACCACCCAGAAAGCAGTAGCAGCCTCCTAGAAATGCCTTATCAACCACCAACACAAAAGCAACTCCCTAGCAATGTTCAAACAACCATTCAGCAATGACCTAGCAACCACCCAGAACACAATAACAAACTCCTAACAATACCCTAAAACACATACACAGAACACATTAGTAGCCTCCTAGCCAAGACCTAGCAACCACCAACACCTTAGCAACCCCCAGCAAAACCCAATCAACCCCCAACACACTAGCAACCAGTGGTGGAAAGAGTACTGAAAATTTGTACTTAAGTACAAGTACTGTTACATTGCTGAAATAATACTCAATTAAAAGTACTGGTGTCAAAACAGTACTTAAGTAAAAGTACAAAGTACTCCTCTCAAAAACTACTCAAGAGTACTAGTTACTAGTAACTTTTTAGCTGGCGATATTTAATGAATTACCAAAAAATATTAATTCATATCAAAGATCTATGTGGATAATAGCTACTTTGAACAAAACCCACTTTTATCTTATTGACAAAGTACGTGAATTAGTGGTCATGATACAGGAACTTCTAACTTCAATACCTTGAGAAATATCAATATCAAAGTACCCATGAACCGGAAGCTGCAACTGACTTCAGTGTTGTGATGTTTTTCCAATTGAAATTGAATATTGAATAAAGGGCAGGGTTTTATTGTGGTGCACCTCCTCTCCACCTCTTGTTCATAGAAGATTTACGGTTGGATAGGAGTGGTTTAGAATACCTGCTCGTTACGTCTGACATCACGCTTCACTGCTTCTGGGTCCTAACGCTCTGCCAGACATCACAAGAAAACAACAAACTGTGCTAATATACACCCACAATGTCATGCAATACTGAAAAATTATAACCCTAACCTTTATCTCCATACTGAAATCCCAGATGGCC